>NW_028274732.1:0-42370 GCF_026936395.1 Plectropomus leopardus
ACCTATTCTGGATCTGCACTAAATGTTAAATCACATCAGCTACCTCTAAGCTGTCCTCCATGTAAGTTTATAAAGGGAATAGTTAAAAAGCGATTCAGATGCTACAGTCTGTACAGTATATCTGATTTTGAGCACAACCTGGTTACATGAACAAAAAAGAACTTTGAGAACTGTGAGATTGTAAGTGCCATTTGTTTATTTTAAAATTTGTAGTGCACTTTTATGTACAGTTTAGTGTACTGTTTAACAGAGCGTTTACTGTGTGAAATAAATACTTTTCTAAAGAAAAAATTCACAATGCATTTCACTGTAACAGGTCACACACATCTTCTGGTGATTGCAATAAGACACTTAACTGCATCTTTGAAAGGGCCATAGTTATTGTGAACCACATTTTGGTGTAGTGACAGCAAGTCAAAGTGGGAATTAAACTCAGTTTCAGCCATTTGTTGAGCTTCTTCAGAGGTGAAAGGAACACATCCAAAATGGATTCTCTTTTCAAGGCGGATCCCAACTCCTGCTGATACAGATCAGCTGCAACACCACCAACAGGCAGGAGATCCTCGAAGTTTGGCAGGACACCCTTCTTTAGCCAGCTCATTTGGGATTCCCTTACCTGCAAGACAGGGCAATGAGTAGTGAGACTGAAGGAATTACAGTGATGGGTCAAAACTTGAATGGCAAAATTGTTTGAGCAATCATCAGCATTTTAGAAATTTGAGTTGTCAATACTGAATTTGAACGTAATTTTGTGTTATTTTATTCTTGTTCAGATGTTTCGAGGCCCATCTGTTTTTGAGAATACAGTTGAACTGCAAAACTCTTCTATATTCAAGAAAAAAAAAGCTCTTGTGTCAGTATTGGCAGAGATCCAAATTCTGGGATTGGATGGGAGCTGAAAACATAATTGGATCTCTAGCAGAATCATACCAGGGATGCTGTGTGCATTCCATGCTTCTACGACATTTGTGAGGCCAATCCTAGCCATCTGGCAGGTGAGGTTTGATACGCAATACTTTGATAAGTTGTCCTCCATATCCAGTTCTTCCTGGTCCAACAGCTGTACCAAAGCCGTCTTCAATGGGTAGTTGACTCACAGATTCACCTCAACCCACATTCTCTCTATCACATGGTTCTGTGTGGGTTTTAAGGACAGTGTCAGTCTGCATGCTCTCATTAGAAGTATGCATCAATTCCAAGACACCAGGACAGCTTGACACACTTACCCTTGTAGAAGGTGTCTGAATGTAGGGCTGCCTTTGAAGATTGTGTCTGTGCTCTGCCAGCATTTCCTGGATGAATAACATCAGGTAAAACTCTCCCACAGTCAACTCTGACCTGGTCCCATAGTCCATAGGAAAGCACAGCAGGTCTGAGAATAAACAAACAAAAATATGACCTTTTATATCAAATTTACTCTCCTGTTGTTAGGGGAAGAAGGAAAAAGAGAGGAAGGGAGGAAAGGAAAGAAGGATGAAATAAAGAAGGAAAGGGATGAAGGAAAGAGGGGGGTATCAAAGGAGGAAGGAAAGAGAGAAGGAGGAGGGAATGAAAGAAGGATAAAGGAGGAAGGTGAGATGAAAGAAATGAAGCAAGAAGGAAAGAAGGAAAAAAGAAAGGATAGAAAGAAGAAGGCGGGAGGGAAGGGAGAAGGAGGTATGAAAGGAGGAAAAAGGGATGCAGGGGAAGGAGGATGGAGGAAGGAAAGAACAGTCAAAATAGATTGGGTCAATTTGACCCAAGAGGACAACAGGAGAGTTAAACAGTATTAACCCATAGATCCCTAAAGTGACCATTTCTAAAACAAAGGCACAAAAAAATATTTTTGTCAAAATTGAATGATAGCAATAGTTACACTATAGCAATAAAACACTAGTTAGATTATTTTACCTGTACACTTCTTCATAAATGATGATGTTGTTCTTTACTGGCATGGTGGAGTGACTGACAACCTTCTTACTGAAACCATCGATAGCCATAACACGGGTCACCCCAAACATAACAAGCTTTTCATTTTGATCGACATGCAGCTTGTGGCCCATATATTCAGCATTGTAGGCTACAGGGTTCAGATTTTTGGCACCCTAAAATATAAAAAATAAATACATTTTAAAAATCCTGTAATGGTAGAGTCCATGTTTGATTAAAATGCAGAAAAGGACAACACTAATTGATCTTACTCGCTGTCTTTCAGTGTGATAGGGTTGATGAACACTTCTCAAAATTTTGCCCACTCTGCCCTCTGAAGCTTTAACTCCTTTTGTGGAGAGATGTCCAGTCATCATTTTTCGGCCAAAAGATTTTCCAGTCTGTGGGGAGAGGAGAGAATATACTATATGTTCAATAAGTTGTGGTGCCCAACATGTGAACTCTATAGAATGCATAATACATAGAGTCACAAACTGCATGGAAAGATTGTGATGATTATGACAATTAAAACATTAGTGTCAGTCCTGTTGTGCTTTCCTTTGTAACGTTATGGACTATGGGAGCAGGTGAGAGTTTTATATTGCATTATTCATCCAAGAAAAGATGGCACAAAGTCAGTCTTCAAAAGCTAGCTTATTATCTACACCTAAACCCTTGAGCACAACCATGTGATAGCCTACGTGTTTCTATGCTTACCTGTGATCAAGTTTTTATAGGGGTATCATTCATTTATACACTTTAAAAAAAAACTGTGATCATGTACGGTGGATAATTTAAAAAAAACAGTCTTACCTCAGCAATACCTTGAGCGACTTCAACTGCAAGTTGGCTATCAGGACAAAAGTCCCTGACAAGCCCGTGCTCAGCGCACCACCTCCACACATTCCTCTCTGAAAAACCCCGTCTCCTTCCAAACTGGGTACATAACGCAGTAGCGACATCACAACAGGACATTCCATTTCTTCTATTTTCCACAAGAAAATCTGCATATCCATCCAGAGACATATTTAAAAGTGTGAGCCCGGTGGGTCTGAGTTTTCTGACGCCCTCTGATGACGTGCCCTCTCTTTCTGGCTAGCTCGTGGTACAACTTCCGGGTCACGGAACCAAAATGAACAGGAAATCGAGAATAAGTTTTCCACGGGTGTATTTTAATTGTGATTTCCATTTACAAACACACCTAATTAAATCGGATAATGGATAATGTATTACGGCCAGTTTTCCGTTTTTCATTTTGTATTATCACAGAAAAAAACGGGAAACGGTTTATTTTTCGTTTTTATTTTGAAATCTCAAAATAGGAAAAAGAATGGCCGCGACGTACACGGAAGCAGGCAGGAAACGAGTAAGTAAAGAAGAGGAAAAGAAAAAATAAATAAATAAGTAATTAGAGAGAGAAAAAAATTAAAATAAAAGAGAATAAAGTAAATAATTAAAAATAAATCAATAAATAAACAAAAGAACCCCCCAAAAAAAAAAAAAACGGACTGCATAAATACTTACTTGATTATGTTTAGGATGTGGGGTAAGATGATGATGCCTTGTGACTTGAAAATGAAGGCAGCTTTAACTAATTTTCTTAGAGATATACGTTGGTGTTTGGTGTTTGTATTTGTTTCTGTAGTTCTTTTTTTTTCTAACCTGTTTATTCATGTTGTGTGTGTGTGTGTGTGTGTGTGTGTGTGTGAGAGAGTGTGTGTGTGTGTGTGTGTGTGGATAGACTGTGTGTTTGTGTGCATAAATCTGCTGCATATGTAATTTAAGTTTCTTCAGGGTCATTAAAGAAACAATTAATAGCAATATATAAATACAAAATCATAGTTATCAACTGTTAAAACAAGTGAAGTAGAGTAGTAAATAAAAAGGCAGAGTGTGAGCTGTGAGGAGATGAACTCCAGCTGGTGTGTGTTGGTGTGTGTGCATCTGTAGACTCTTAACAACAGTTTGTTAATATACACCCCTCCTCTCTGTCTTTCTCTGTCTTTTCAGTTTGGGAATGAGACTCAGCAGTTGGAGTGAGCGAGCGGAGTGAGAGCTGCTGAAGAAGCTCAGACAGCAGGAGCAGGAGGACCTGGAGCTGGCCATCGCACTCAGCAAGGCTCAGATGTCCAACGCATGACCTGGAAACCAAACCACACACAGGTACACAGACAGAGCGCAGACAGGCTAACCTGCATACAAAAATGACAGACATCTAGATAATCAGACACAAAGCACATCACTGGACTAACTCGAGTGTTCATACTCACTCCGGCACACACGCGCGCACACAGGACCTGCACTCCCACTATCTACATTCCCCTACGCACTATGACTCAATGAATAAAGAGCTTCTCGGCGAGCTGCTGACCCTGTGTTTAGAAAACAAGCCAACAAAAGTGAGTACAGAGAGACTCCCATTAACTGGGGTCCATTTCACAAAGCAGGTTCAACAAACTCTGAGTGTAACCCTGAACTCTGAGTTGATCTACTCTGAGATAGGAAACTCTGCGTTTCCGGTTCCAGAACAGCTGATTTGAGTTGGTTTAATCAACTCGGAGTAGTTTCACCTGGAGTTAAGCGCGTGCACCACAACTATAAAAAGCCAGCATCAATGGAGCCCCGATTCGACGAGTCACCATGGCAACGGGGAAGCGGAGGGCTGCGTTCTTCACCCGCTGGAATTGGAAATTTTAATGCGCTCATATGCGGAGTTTGAACACGCTTTTAGAAAGAAGTGCAACACCGCTGCAGCTGCAAAAGAGAGTGAGACGGCGTGGGAGAACATTGCTGCCCGGCTCAATGCGTACGTTTCAACGTAGTCCGTTGCAATCACAATACTATTACAGGGGGAAACTGTTTGAATGGTAGCGTATTAATTTATTTCATTTTATTTCATTTAGGTGCAATCCCGCGGGGGAGAAGCGCACGTGGGGATGGGGATGGGGATGTGTGTGCCATCTATGCAGCCAATCACACTGGGAAATCCTAAAGAAATTAAAATTACTAATCCCAGTCTGAGGTTGCAGCAGAATGTCATTAAGGGAATATGATTCAAAATTAATTTAACAGATCTCTACATCATTCACCTGCAATCCTGTGGAACTCCTCCTTGATGGCTCTGACAGGTTTATGTCCAGGGAAAACAACAAAGATGCGTAAAAGTCGTTTCAGGGCCAGGCACACTTTTCTGACCGCCCTGCATACAGTTGCCTTGCTTAAATGCTCTGCATCTCCGACATTATACAAGAAACTGCCATTTGCAAAGAACCGCAGCAATACACACAACACACAATACAATATCTGACACACAATATCTGATGGGATGTGAGAGCGTGACTGCGGTTGGTAATGTTGCAAATGTAAGGACGGATCAGGTTGTGCATGTATAATATGGACTGTGATGTGAAACAGTACCGCTCAAAAAGATAACTGTCCGGAAATGCGAGAACATCTATCCGCGGTCTGAAAACAATCTACCGACGAATATTTAGGCCTAATTCTCTGCGCAGTAATGCTGCTCCTTCATCCACTGGATCATTAATGAAAGGGCATGCCATTTTGACAGACGGCAGAACTATACTCCGACACTCACCTGCTGACTGACTGAATGAATGAAGAAATCAAATAGCGAATGTGGCTGAAAGAGGGCGGAGACAGAGAGAAACTCGAGGTTCATTGAGAAAAACCTGGTCCCGATCAGATTAGGGTCATAGAGTCTGTTACTACGGTAACTGACCAAGAGCTTAAGTTACCCCTCTCTGTGAAACAGGCTAGAGTTACACTTCTTTCTCTGGTTTGAGTTACCTCCCTTTTTGAAACGGAAAACTCAGAGTTTCCCTCATTTCAGGGTTAACAGACTCAGAGTTTTCACTAAACCTGCTTTGTGAAATGGACCTCTGATCCTTAAGAAACACAAGGTAAGTGATTTTTTTTCAGCATTCTGAGCAAAGTCAACGCAGTTCCAAAACTTACCAAAGTTAATACAGTTTCAAGTTTGGTGCACCCAAAACCCAACCACATCAAAGCTTCTGATAAGTCTAACCTGAAAACCCTTCATCACCCCTCAGCATTCAACTCCTGTAAGATACTGGTGTTTGGCCCTGGAGATTCTGCTGAGCTACAAGATCATGTTGATGGGAAGGGAGGGCAGAATAGATCACAGCTGCCTCGTCAGAGTTTAGTGTTTTACTTTGTTGCTTTGCTTTGATTCAAAGCACATTGAGGTGTCTTTTTTTCTATACTGTTTATTCAATACAAACTCCAATTAACTGATCCTTTTGATTATGTTTAGGAGTTGTTTTGGGGTAAGATGATGACACTGGTGCTTGTGGCCCTGGAGATTCTGCTGAGCTACAAGATCATGTTGATGGGAACCGGCATGAAGGCATGGTCAAGTTTCTGTGTGATCTGAATGAACACAGTACGACAAACAGTAATGCATTGTTTGTTTGCATTCTATTACTTTTACATTCTACAGTTACATTCCAACATTCTAAAACTGTAATATTCTACAGTCACATGAACAGTCTAGAACTATAAGATTCTACAGTTACATCAACATTCTAGAACTGTAACGTTCTACAGTGAAAGCAACATTCTACAACTGTACCATTGTGTATGTAGATGTAGCTTAACAGCAACATTCTAGGATATTAACATTCTACAGTTACATCATAACATTGTAGAACTGTAACATTCTACAGTAACAGCAACATTCTACAACTGTAACATTCTAGTTACATCATAACATTCTAGAACTGTAACATTCTTCAGGAACATCAACATTCTAGAACTGTGACATTCTACAGTTACATCATAATATTCTAGGACTGTAACATTCTACACTGACATCATAACATTCTAGAACTGTAACATTCTACAGTAACAGCAACATTCTACAACTGTAACATTCTAGTTACATCATAACATTCTAGAACTGTAACATTCTTCAGGAACATCAACATTCTAGAACTGTGACATTCTACAGTTACATCATAATATTCTAGGACTGTAACATTCTACACTGACATCATAACATTCTAGAACTGTAACATTCTACAGATACATCAACATTCTAGAACTGTAACATTCTACAGTTACATCATAACATTCTATCACTTTTACATTCCACGGTTACAGCATAACATTATAGAACTTTAACATTCTACAGTAACAGCAACATTCTACAACTGTAACATTCTACAGTTACATCATAAAAGATGTAGAACTGTGACATTCTACAGTCACATCAACATTGTAGAACTGTAACATTCTAAACATACATCATAACATTTTAGAACTGTAACATTCTACAGTTACATCATAACATTCTAGAACTGTAACATTCTACACTGACATCATAACATTCTAGAACTGTGACATTCTACAGTAACATCAACATTCTTGAACTGTAACAATCTACAGTTACATCATAAAAAATGTAGAACTGTGACATTCTACAGTTACATCAACAATCTAGAACTGTAACATTCTAAAGATACATCATAACATTCTAGAAATGTAACATTCTAAAGTTACATCATAAAAGATGTAGAACTGTGACATTCTACAGTTACATCAACATTCCAGAACTGTTTCATTCTACAGTTACATCATAACATTTGTAGTGGACTGCCTTGGCGTGGTCATTACATTTGTCCCTCTGAGGAACTCCAGAGCTCAATGTCCCCGGGGCAAGTGGGGGACACGTCAAGAGACACTGTTTTACGAACCCAACAGGGGGTTGTTAATTAACTTAACTTATACTCCCTGGGGATGTCTGTAAACACGCTCTGCCTTTTTAAGCCACGGGAAAGTGTCAGTATCTGACACCCTCCATCCTGACATATGGTGGAAGGTAAAGCACTCCGAAGGCCCCATCAGCATGTCACAGGATGTAAGGCGTCTGAATGACCTCCTGGGGTCACCCAGGCAATACCAAGCAACCATCGTATTGCCTCCCCTGCTGAGATAACAAAAGGTCGAACATTGGGTAAAGCTATTATATAACCCTGTGTTTTGATAAACATCTGACAGAATGACTTGGACCAAGGTTGTAAGTTAAAATTTCCCTTTCTTCCCTAGTCTTTGTGACTGGGGGTGAGGTTGTCTCCATGCTCCAGTAAACAGATAGGAGCACCTCCCATTCTTTTCATGTCATGTAATTTGAATGAGTTAGGTAAAATATGTTTTATTACCCTTTTGTTATAATGGAGCTATACTGCCACCTAGTGGTCTTGGTTATTAGTAAGCTCGTAACCAACTTTGTAATTATATCGTATTTTGAATTCATTGTATAATGTTAAAAGTAATCCTATATCTAAGCAATCACAAGTTTCTTAGGATCCATGGTACAATGTTATGTTATGTGTGGTCACATATTTCACAAAATTGAGCAAAGGATCTTCAGAATCATGTGTTACGTTATAAATTACTTTTGGGTCTCCTAACATGCATTTGAAGTTACTGTGATGAGACTATAGTGATGAGGAGACACGTGAATTTATACACCACGGGTTAGATCGCGTAATTCGTCATAAAGTTCAGAGACATAAATGTCTCCTAAATTACATTAGGTCTTTTAGAAACTTATACCAGATGCGTGATCGCTCGGTGCAAAAGTTCGCTAACTCCGCCTTCCATCCGCACCCCCAAATCGAAAGATAAAAACTGAGTGACTCTCTCTAAAGTTAGCTCAGAGCTCTCTCTCTCTCTCTCTCTAAGCTCACTCTTCTCAAGGCTTCTCCTCTTTTCTCTTCCGAAGTTTTTCTTCGCTTCCTTTTTTTACCGCGGTGCGTCTCGTGCATCCGCGCTCGTAACTTTTCTTTTCTTCAATTTTATAAGCGGAGCCGCAACAGCTCACCAGAGCTTTGCTGAACTTTAACTTTTGAAGCCATTTTCTTTTAAATCTCTTTGACGCTTTTCTTTATACCAGTTTTTAGTCAGTAAAGACACTTTTGGTAATTCGTTTTTAAGTAAAATCAAATTAATAATTTAAAGTGACTCCCTCAGATCAGTGGGATTACTTTGATTATTTCTGCGAGTTTTAATTGAGAAGGACACTCCGCGATTCGCCATCAACTCTGCCACGGACCTAGAAGCAACACCTGCTGCCCAAACTATCAGCATCCGTTGCCTGCCCTTAAGGACTTTGTTTAAAGACTTTTACCGGTTCGCTGAGGCGAACACCGAGGCCAGTTAAAGACCGCCGCACACCGACTCCACCTGCCCGGCCGCCGCCGCCTTTCAGCGGGTCACCTCGTCTGGAAGACGCGCCGCAGCTCTCCACTGGAGTGAAGCAAGGACCTGGACCTCCCCGGAGAAGTCTAATCAAGTCGACAAAAGTAGGCAGAATAACATTTTCTTGTGATCAGAGTTGATGTCGTATAGCGAAGCTTTAATGCCAAATTTCTAAATTCTACGTCACCGTTCAGTGCGCATCCACGCTTTAGACGGTCACGTATTTCCTCCACTATCATCCATAATTAATTATTTACATCACCTGAACATACATCACGTAGGTTCCCTTTTATGTATTCTCTGTCTTTTTATATGTCATATTATTTCATCTATTTACTCTTCATTTTATTAGTCTAAATAAATTATCCTCATTTATCGCCAAGTCGTTGTCTGTGGATATTATTTCATGAGAGAAACAAGATCAATGTATACAGAATAAACGGTACAGACTATGAGATTGATTAAAGTAATGACATGTCTTAACACTGTCACAATTTAAGATTAAATTTTCTCCTGAATGGAGAATGGTGCCCCTTTTACTTTAACGAGTGCAAAATCCAAATTTTAACGTAGTTATTAATAACCGCTACAATGCTGTATTTTGGAGCTTGGACATTGCAATGAGGGATAAGAGTTTTGTTTTAATGGTGCATCATAGTTATTGATGTGAGCCAAATGCAAAAACAAGCATCAGATACGTAGAAAAACTGAGACTCACCATTGAATCACCTCGCCACAGTCCACAGCGGCCTCAGACAGCTCACCCTCTTCACTGTCAGGAGTCTGTCTTGTGGATGGTCCAGCTATAGCACTGGCATCAGGCAGTGTGTGAGCATCTTCAGGTGGCTGCCTGGTCGGTGGTCCAACTGTAGCATTTGCGCTGGGCAGTGGTTGAGGAGCTCCAGTCACAATCAGGTGATGACGCTCCAGCTCCTCAGTCAGTCTTTCAATAAGGAAAAACATATTTGAAAATGGTTCATGAAGTGAATGAAACTAAAGTGTGTGAAACTAAACTCAAAAGAAATATTACAGGGGACTGTGATGAAAGCAAAAAATACTTGAGTGTGAAAGCATGGTATGAAGGCTTTTGACACACACTCACACAGCAGCACAGAGCCATCAACTAGAACAAAAGGATGGTCGTTAACTAAATAAAACAAAGAGTATGGCCCATTGGGAGCTGGGACATGAGCAGTAACTTGAGCTCTGGCAGGACACCAGATTAACTCTGATTAAACAAGTAGTAATGTTGAATTAAAGCCACCAACCTTTGCATTGGATGTTCATCTGCCAGAATTTGTTCAAGGACTTCATACGAAAAAGTCCTGCCATTCTTCAGGAGGTCAAGAACGTCTAACTTGGCCTTTTTTACCACAGCTTCAATGGCTGCTTCAGTGCTGTTCTTCATGCATGTCCTCCGCAGATGGACTGAGAGGGCCTCCTGAGTCTTCATACACACTGGGCACAGCAGGCAGTGACGGTTTTGAGGTGTCCTGGACAAAAAAGACAGTAAGGATAGCGTGGTTGATATAGGAATAAAAAAGGTTACTTAACATGCATTAATTAAGGTGCATGAAATATACAATCTGAAAAACACAGTTGGTCTAACTCAAAAGCTAAGCATGTACTCTGAACTTTGCAAAAGCAGACACAATGGGCACAGCAGATGGTGTCTGGATGTAGGTTTCCTTGACAAATAAAAAGGCAGAACCATCTTCACCTATTTATAATCCAGTATCTAAGCAAGTATTAATGTTACTTACCTTGAAGCCATTTCAGCAGCAAGAAAAATGAAAATCTCTGGTGCAGTGTAGTTTACAGCTAGAGGTCTGACTCTAGGTCTGTGTGAGGGACCAAGTTTCTCCTGTATTTGTACTGTGCACCTTACAGCCCCGCCCACATTTCACATTAACAGGTAACTCCCCCACCCACCCAGGTCCTGGGCTCTCAGGAAATATTAGTAGAGACAGGTTTAAAAGTTTTCTCAAAGAAAGGATTACTCTAAAACTATATTCTGACTTTTGAGATTTCTGATGCCAATATTTGAAAACATGTACATTCAAAATAAATAATCTCACTAGGAGAGTTTACCATGAAATATTATACCTTAAATCACATCTACAGGTCCTGGGCTTTCAGAAAATATAAGTATAGACACTTTTTAAAGCTGTCTGGATGAAGCTGTCTGTCCTAAAACTATCCCTAACCTAACCTACAGGCTGACCATTTAGGGCTCCAATTCGCTCTTTTGGGGAAGCCTCAGCATTTGTGACAGCATATGTGCCTTAAACCCAACATGTTAGACACCAACATAAAGCTTAGATTGTGCTCTTTCCACCAGTATCAGACTTGTGTGTATATCTAGTAGTACTGCTGTGTAATTAGACAGTATGTGTAGTGTATTTCTGGCAAAGGCCTTTCCATTTTGAAACCCACCTGATGTTTGACCTCCTTTAGAGGTCTGACCTCCTTTAGAGAGCTCATAATGCTTTAAACCCAACATGTTAGACACCAAAATAAAGCTTAGATTGTGCTCTTTCCAACAGTCCCATCCCCCGATGAGCCACGTTCCTGTAACGACCCTGCTTTTGTTCTGGCCCTCACTCTTACCTGTGCTGACATTCCCCAAATGATACACAGGAGACAAATAATTGCATTAGCAACACCACACTTACTAAGACAGACATATTTAAAAAGTACAGTCACAATATATGTTGCCAAAGTGCACGGTGATATATATACATTCAGAAACCAAAACAACGAAACAAAAAAAAAGAGAGAAATAAATATTCATCTGATATGCCCAAACTGGAAAGTGATCTGTTGCGGTCTCTGGAGAGAGTGGGAGGGAGGGGAGGTGCAATGTACAGGTGGTGCAGTATTCATGCAGTGCACTGTAGACAGAAGTGCAACAGAAGGTCTAAAGCATGACGCTCGGCAAGTTAGTTGAGCCTGTCGAGTCCTTGACCCTCTCCGTTAAGAGTTCTTGTTGACGCCATAATCAAACAGAACTTCTTCATTGGCCATCAAAGTCCTGGTTGCGAGGAAAAGGATTACATCTCTTTGCGCTCCGTCTATTTCCACGCTGAAGTACTTCGGCTTGATGTTGGCTTTTTCTTCGGTGGTTGATCAACCTGCCGATAGTCTGCATCCCAGGGTGGCAATCACACGTTTCTGATTTTGCATCAATGCACATTTTCTCACCCTTTTTATTTGTAAAAAAGAAGCCATGGCCAGTCTCTTTGCCAGTGGTGCTTTTGTGAATTTTCTGTCCCTCACGATGCGTGACAACCATTCCGTGGTAGTCGCAGAGCACCTCGCCAGCCTCAAATCTGCGGGTCGTGACGATCCCTCTGCCCTTGTCTTCACATTGGTTGATATGAAGTCCTCTCCACTTCTGTGTCTTCACCAACATCTGAATCTGTTTACTGTCCATGATGGTGTCCTCCGATCCAGACGGTGCCCAGTTGTTGAGTACTTCATCAGCGATGCAGCCAGTGTTTTTCCATCCCTGCTTCTTTATCCAAGCCTCGTGACGATCTCTTGTTGGCGCATCGCCGACTGAATTGTGCTGTCAAAATAAATAACAAAAGTTTTGTTAGTCATGAATACAATCATTGAAAACTTTGAACAGTGCAATCATTTTTGCTTGAAAATAATGTGAAATATGGTAAGAAAACTACTTACAGCGGACACGTTCAACACGCTTTTCAAACTGCTTCCTCCTCCAGTATGTGTAAAGTTTCCGCTCAAATTCTTCAGACACATCCTGCCGGTGTTTCACGCGTGGCCCTTTCCCAGACAGTGACAGAGGGTACGTTTTCAGTAGGGTTTCAAATGCGGTGAAGAATTTGACCTTCTCATTATCAGCAGGGAGCCTTGGCAGACAGATCACTGGCTGTTTGGTTGGTGAGTCTTGGACAGCATGGCTGGAACAGGCATCAGAAAGCTCACATCCAGTACCTTCCCCAGAAGCCTCAGCACTACATGAAACAAAAGAAATTACTGAGATTATAAGAAAAACATTAGACTTTAAGATATTTGCCTAAATATAGATTATGGTGTGTTGACTGTGTTTTTGACACAGCACCTATGTTCTTCACCATCCCAGCAGCTGTCACAGCGTGTCTGACTGTCCTAACACGGTAGTGTTTCTCCGCTGTTGCGCTGGAATGGGTCAGGTAATCGGCCACCATTGACTTTTTGAGCATCAGAGTACTCTTTAGTTGCCGTCTCATAGACTCTGCGTGCCATCTGGCTGGTCACTGGTGTGAGGTTGTACCTCTTGTGCAACCGGTGCAGGTCATTGGAGGCACGGTGGATCTGCCTCCCTGCAGTGGAAAGGAAGAATCTCTCTTCTCCATCCATCTCATCCTCCACATCCCTCTTGCGTTTCCTGGTGCCTCTCTGGAGCTCTGGCCGCACCAGTCTGTAGTACGCATCAAACCACTGTTGGCAGAGGACAAAAGGAAATTGAGATTACTTTCTGCTGGAACAGAAATGATGTTCTGACAGGTTCTGACAGAAAATGTGATGAACTTACACGCTCCTCCTGCTCTGACAGGGCGAATGAGGCCACTTGCTGTGCTGCGGTCTTGTGCTCCTGTACCCCAACGATGTAGTGTGATTCGCATCTTCTCCTGGAAAGCCACTCCCTGACCTGTAAAAATATGAGGATATCAAATTAATTAGTAGTGTTAATGACTAAAATATCAGGGGGAAATTTGCCAATGCAGACCAAAATAACACGGAAACACTCACGGTCATGTGCTCCACCACGCCCGGTCGTTGGAGGTGTCGCAAGATCACAACAGCTGAGAGGTAGTACACCACAAAGAGCCTTTCGTCAGCGCCCAGGGTGTCAGGACAAACCAACAGTTTATCCATAACTGCCAAGAAGTCCTTCTTGGCCTTCTCCAGAACAGCCACGCAGTCTGTTGTTGACAACTGGTGTTTGTCAATCAACATGTTGTGCCTATGACAAAAGAAACAAACAAATATTTAAAAACACATCATATTACAGCAGACAGAGAGAGGACTACCAGTTCTTCACCATTTACATGGGTACAATAACAAACCTCAGCTGGATGATCTCCTTCTTCGATTGCTTGGAAATGATTTCCTGCAAAGATCCAATGAACTCAGTGAAGTGCTGGCACTCTTTAAAAAAGGCCTCATCCTCATGCCTCATGTTGGTTTGGACCGTGTGGAAACCCAGGAATCTGTCAGGGGAAGTAAGAGGATTTAAGTACGTACATGTACTAACAACTGGTCGTGCTGCGGAGTAATGTTCAGCAGCAAATCCGCATCAAAATACAGAAGCTTGGTTGAGAGACTCATTTACTAACAAGTTACTAGACTGTTGACATCATCATAAAAACAAAATTTGCTACCAACCTTTTCAAGCTCTTGAGGTAGTTCTGCTGTGTTCTCTTTTTCAGTTTTGCCTCAGAGAGCTCACGGAGGTACTGTCGCAGCTTCTCTCTATCACCGACAAACTGCAGGGATGGTGCCTCTGGGTCAGCATAATAGAGATACCGAGCAACATTTTCAACCTGAAAATAAAAGAGATCATGTCAGATTGCCTTCTAGTCATGACTGTTTTGCCTTTTTATTAAACTGCATACAACGTTTCTAATAAAAACAGTGTTTAACGGTGGCCCTCACCTCCTGTTTGTAATTCTCATTGCTGAGATCCTTCTTTAGGTAGTTGGCAAAGTCTTTCAGCAGTGGATGGTCCAGAGAATGCCTCTGATATAGGCCCTTCTCAAGCATGAGCTGCTTGGTCTGGATGCTGTATTTTGGAGCTTGGACACTGCAATGAGGGATAAGAGTTTTGTTTTAATGGTGCATCATAGTTATTGATGTGAGCCACATGCAAAAACAAGCATCAGATACGTAAAAAAACTGAGACTCACCATTGAATCACCTCGCCACAGTCCACAGCGGCCTCAGACAGCTCACCCTCTTCACTGTCAGGAGTCTGTCTTGTGGATGGTCCAGCTATAGCACTGGCATCAGGCAGCGTGTGAGCATCTTCAGGTGGCTGCCTGGTCGGTGGTCCAACTGTAGCATTTGCGCTGGGCAGTGGTTGAGGAGCTCCAGTCACAATCAGGTGATGACGCTCCAGCTCCTCAGTCAGTCTTTCAATAAGGAAAAACATATTTGAAAATGGTTCATGAAGTGAATGAAACTAAAGTGTGTGAAACTAAACTCAAAAGAAATATTACAGGGGACTGTGATGAAAGCAAAAATACTTGAGTGTGAAAGCATGGTATGAAGGCTTTAGACACACACTCACACAGCAGCACAGAGCCATCAACTAGAACAAAAGGATGGTCGTTAACTAAATAAAACAAAGAGTATGGCCCATTGGGAGCTGGGACATGAGCAGTAACTTGAGCTCTGGCAGGACACCAGATTAACTCTGATTAAACAAGTAGTAATGTTGAATTAAAGCCACCAACCTTTGCATTGGATGTTCATCTGCCAGAATTTGTTCAAGGACTTCATACGAAAAAGTCCTGCCATTCTTCAGGAGGTCAAGAACGTCTAACTTGGCCTTTTTACCACAGCGTCAATGGCTGCTTCAGTGCTGTTCTTCATGCATGTCCTCCGCAGATGGACTGAGAGGGCCTCCTGAGTCTTCATACACACTGGGCACAGCAGGCAGTGACGGTTTTGAGGTGTCCTGGACAAAAAGACAGTAAGGATAGCGTGGTTGATATAGGAATAAAAGGTTACTTAACATGCATTAATTAAGGTGCATGAAATATACAATCTGAAAAACACAGTTGGTCTAACTCAAAAGCTAAGCATGTACTCTGAACTTTGCAAAAGCAGACACAATGGGCACAGCAGATGGTGTCTGGATGTAGGTTTCCTTGACAAATAAAAAGGCAGAACCATCTTCACCTATTTATAATCCAGTATCTAAGCAAGTATTAATGTTACTTACCTTGGAGCCATTTCAGTAGCAAGAAAATGAAAATCTCTGTTGCAGTGTAATTTACAGCTAGAGTTCTGACTCTAGGTCTGTGTGAGGGACCAAGTTTCTCCTGTATTTCAACTGTGCACCTTACAGCCCCACCCACATTTCACATTAACAGGTAACTCCCCCACCCACCCAGGTCCTGGGCTCTCAGGAAATATTAGTAGAGACAGGTTTAAAAGTTTTCTCAAAGAAAGGATTACTCTAAAACTATATTCTGACTTTTGAGATTTCTGATGCCAATATTTGAAAACATGTACATTCAAAATAAATAATCTCACTAGGAGAGTTTACCATGAAATATTTTATTTTAAATCACATCTACAGGTCCTGGGCTTTCAGAAAATATAAGTATAGACACTTTTTTAAAGCTGTCTGGATGAAGCTGTCTGTCCTAAAACTATCCCTAACCTAACCTACAGGCTGACCATTTAGGGCTCCAATTCGCTCTTTTGGGGAAGCCTCAGCATTTGTGAAAGCACATGTGCCTTAAACCCAACATGTTAGACACCAACATAAAGCTTAGATTGTGCTCTTTCCAACAGTATCAGACTAGTGTGTATATCTAGTAGTACTGCTGTGTAATTAGACAGTATGTGTAGTGTATTTCTGGCAAAGGCCTTTCAATTTTCGAAACCCACCTAATGTCTGACCTCCTTTAGATGTCTGACATCATTTGGAGAGCTCATAATGCTTTAAACCCAACATGTTAGACACCAACATAAAGCTTAGATTGTGCTCTTTCCAACAGTATCAGACTTGTGTGTATATCTAGTAGTACTGAAGGATTAGTCTAAAACTATATTCTGACTATTGAGATTTCTGATGCCAGTATTTGAAAACATGTACATTCAAAATAAATAATCTCACTAGGAGGGTTTACCATGAAATATTTTATTTTAAATCACATCTACAGGTCCTGGGCTTTCAGAAAATATAAGTATAGACAGGTTTTAAAGCTTTCTGGATGAAGGGAATCCCCTAACCTACAGGCTGAACATTTAGGGCTCCAATTCACTCATTTGGGGAAGCCTCACCATATGTGCAGAGGCTTCCCCAAATGAGTGAATTTTCAGTGGAGTAAAGAAATATTCTGGGATGGAATATGAGAGTGCATTTGCACTGGGCAGTGGTTGAGGAGCTCCAGTCACAATCAGGTGATGACGCTCCAGCTCCTCAGTCAGTCTTTCAATCAGGAAAAACATATTTGAAAATGGTTCATGAAGTGAATGAAACTAAAGTGTGTGAAACTAAACTCAAAAGAAATATTACAGGGGACTGTGATGAAAGCAAACAATACTTGAGTGTGAAAGCATGGTATGAAGGCTTTTGACACACACTCACACAGCAGCACAGAGCCATCAACTAGAACAAAAGGATGGTCGTTAACTAAAACAAAGAAAGTGGCCCATTGGGAGCTGGGACATGAGCAATAACATGATTCTGACGATGTGTGTTTTTGAGAGTGGCTCACATTATATCATTATTATGCAAAGTATTATAACAAGTGTTATCCCACATTGCAGTGACCCAGATGTGAAGTGCTCTGTCACGCCCAGGAGTCACATGCTGGAGAAGGGGCTTTATCAAAAGCATACCGAGGGACTTTGAATATGGCTTATTATACCTTAAATCACATCTACAGGTCCTGGGCTTTCAGAAAATATAAGTATAGACACTTTTTAAAGCTGTCTGGATGAAGCTGTCTGTCCTAAAACTATCCCTAACCTAACCTACAGGCTGACCATTTAGGGCTCCAATTCGCTCTTTTGGGGAAGCCTCAGCATTTGTGACAGCATATGTGCCTTAAACCCAACATGTTAGACACCAACATAAAGCTTAGATTGTGCTCTTTCCAACAGTCCCATCCCCCGATGAGCCACGTTCCTGTAACGACCCTGCTTTTGTTCTGGCCCTCACTCTTACCTGTGCTGACATTCCCCAAATGATACACAGGAGACAAATAATTGCATTAGCAACACCACACTTTACTAAGACAGACATATTTAAAAAGTACAGTCACAATATATGTTGCCAAAGTGCACGGTGATATATATACATTCAGAAACCAAAACAACGAAACAAAAAAAAAGAGAGAAATAAATATTCATCTGATATGCCCAAACTGGAAAGTCATCTGTTGCGGTCTCTGGAGAGAGTGGGAGGGAGGGGAGGTGCAATGTACAGGTGGTGCAGTATTCATGCAGTGCACTGTAGACAGAAGTGCAACAGAAGGTCTAAAGCATGACGCTCGGCAAGTTAGTTGAGCCTGTCGAGTCCTTGACCCTCTCCGTTAAGAGTTCTTGTTGACGCCATAATCAAACAGAACTTCTTCATTGGCCATCAAAGTCCTGGTTGCGAGGAAAAGGATAACATCTCTTTGCGCTCCGTCTATTTCCACGCTGAAGTACTTCGGCTTGATGTTGGCTTTTTTCTTCGAAAGTGGTTGATCAACCTGCCGATAGTCTGCATCCCAGGGTGGCAATCACACGTTTCTGATTTTGCATCAATGCACATTTTCTCACCCTTTTTATTTGTAAAAAGAAGCCATGGCCAGTCTCTTTGCCAGTGGTGCTTTTGTGAATTTTCTGTCCCTCACGATGCGTGACAACCATTCCGTGGTAGTCGCAGAGCACCTCGCCAGCCTCAAATCTGCGGGTCGTGACGATCCCTCTGCCCTTGTCTTCACATTGGTTGATATGAAGTCCTCTCCACTTCTGTGTCTTCACCAACATCTGAATCTGTTTACTGTCCATGATGGTGTCCTCCGATCCAGACGGTGCCCAGTTGTTGAGTACTTCATCAGCGATGCAGCCAGTGTTTTTCCATCCCTGCTTCTTTATCCAAGCCTCGAGACGATCTCTTGTTGGCGCACGCCGACTGAATTGTGCTGTCAAAATAAATAACAAAAGTTTTGTTAGTCATGAATACAATCATTGAAAACTTTGAATAGTGCAATCATTTTTGCTTGAAAATAATGTGAAATATGGTAAGAAAACTACTTACAGCGGACACGTTCAACACGCTTTTCAAACTGCTTCCTCCTCCAGTATGTGTAAAGTTTCCGCTCAAATTCTTCAGACACATCCTGCCGGTGTTTCACGCGTGGCCCTTTCCCAGACAGTGAAAGAGGGTACGTTTTCAGTAGGGTTTCAAATGCGGTGAAGAATTTGACCTTCTCATTATCAGCAGGGAGCCTTGGCAGACAGATCACTGGCTGTTTGGTTGGTGAGTCTTGGACAGCATGGCTGGAACAGGCATCAGAAAGCTCACATCCAGTACCTTCCCCAGAAGCCTCAGCACTACATGAAACAAAAGAAATTACTGAGATTATAAGAAAAACATTAGACTTTAAGATATTTGCCTAAATATAGATTATGGTGTGTTGACTGTGTTTGCTTAAATTGTTCAAAAAAAAAAAAACCTCACCTTGACACACCACCTATGTTCTTCACCATCCCAGCAGCTGTCACTGTGTGTCTGACTGTCCTAACACGGTAGTGTTTCTCCGCTGTTGCGCTGGAATGGGTCAGGTAATCGGCCACCATTGACTTTTGAGCATCAGAGTACTCTTTAGTTGCCGTCTCATAGACTCTGCGTGCCATCTGGCTGGTCACTGGTGTGAGGTTGTACCTCTTGTGCAACCGGTGCAGGTCATTGGAGGCACGGTGGATCTGCCTCCCTGCAGTGGAAATGAAGAATCGCTCTTCTCCATCCATCTCATCCTCCACATCCCTCTTGCGTTTCCTGGTGCCTCTCTGGAGCTCTGGCCGCACCAGTCTGTAGTACGCATCAAACCACTGTTGGCAGAGGACAAAAGGAAATTGAGATTACTTTCTGCTGGAACAGAAATGATGTTCTGACAGGTTCTGACAGAAAATGTGATGAACTTACACGCTCCTCCTGCTCTGACAGGGCGAATGAGGCCACTTGCTGTGCTGCTGTCTTGTGCTCCTTTACCCCAACGATGTAGTGTGATTCGCATCTTCTCCTGGAAAGCCACTCCCTGACCTGTAAAAATATGAGGATATCAAATTAATTAGTAGTGTTAATGACTAAAATATCAGGGGAAATTTGCCAATGCAGACCAAAATAACACGGAAACACTCACGGTCATGTGCTCCACCACGCCCGGTCGTTGGAGGTGTCGCAAGATCACAACAGCTGAGAGGTAGTACACCACAAAGAGCCTTTCGTCAGCGCCCAGGGTGTCAGGACAAACCAACAGTTTATCCATAGCTGCCAAGAAGTCCTTCTTGGCCTTCTCCAGAACAGCCACGCAGTCTGTTGTTGACAACTGGTGTTTGTCAATCAACATGTTGTGCCTATGACAAAAGAAACAAACAAATATTTAAAAACACATCATATTACAGCAGACAGAGAGAGGACTACCAGTTCTTCACCATTTACATGGGTACAATAACAAACCTCAGCTGGATGATCTCCTTCTTCGATTGCTTGGAAATGATTTCCTGCAAAGATCCAATGAACTCAGTGAAGTGCTGGCACTCTTTAAAAAAGGCCTCATCCTCATGCCTCATGTTGGTTTGGACAGTGTGGAAACCCAGGAATCTGTCAGGGGAAGTAAGAGGATTTAAGTATGTACATGTACTAACAACTGGTCGTGCTGCGGAGTAATGTTCAGCAGCAAATCCGCATCAAAATACAGAAGCTTGGTTGAGAGACTCATTTACTAACAAGTTACTAGACTGTTGACATCATCATAAAACAAAATTTGCTACCAACCTTTTCAAGCTCTTGAGGTAGTTCTGCTGTGTTCTCTTTTTCAGTTTTGCCTCAGAGAGCTCACGGAGGTACTGTCGCAGCTTCTCTCTATCACCGACAAACTGCAGGGATGGTGCCTCTGGGTCAGCATAATAGAGATACCGAGCAACATTTTCAACCTGAAAATAAAAGAGATCATGTCAGATTGCCTTCTAGTCATGACTGTTTTGCCTTTTTATTAAACTGCATACAAAGTTTCTAATAAAAACAGTGTTTAATGGTGGCCCTCACCTCCTGTTTGTAATTCTCGTTGCTGAGATCCTTCTTTAGGTAGTTGGCAAAGTCTTTCAGCAGTGGATGGTCCAGAGAATGCCTCTGATATAGGCCCTTCTCAAGCATGAGCTGCTTGGTCTGGATGCTGTATTTTGGAGCTTGGACGCTGCAATGAGGGATAAGAGTTTTGTTTTAATGGTGCATCATAGTTATTGATGTGAGCCACATGCAAAAACAAGCATCAGATACGTAGAAAAACTGAGACTCACCATTGAATCACCTCGCCACAGTCCACAGCGGCCTCAGACAGCTCACCCTCTTCACTGTCAGGAGTCTGTCTTGTGGATGGTCCAGCTATAGCACTGGCATCAGGCAGCGTGTGAGCATCTTCAGGTGGCTGCCTGGTCGGTGGTCCAACTGTAGCATTTGCGCTGGGCAGTGGTTGAGGAGCTCCAGTCACAATCAGGTGATGACGCTCCAGCTCCTCAGTCAGTCTTTCAATAAGGAAAAACATATTTGAAAATGGTTCATGAAGTGAATGAAACTAAAGTGTGTGAAACTAAACTCAAAAGAAATATTACAGGGGACTGTGATGAAAGCAAAAAATACTTGAGTGTGAAAGCATGGTATGAAGGCTTTTGACACACACACTCACACAGCAGCACAGAGCCATCAACTAGAACAAAAGGATGGTCGTTAACTAAATAAAACAAAGAGTATGGCCCATTGGGAGCTGGGACATGAGCAGTAACTTGAGCTCTGGCAGGACACCAGATTAACTCTGATTAAACAAGTAGTAATGTTGAATTAAAGCCACCAACCTTTGCATTGGATGTTCATCTGCCAGAATTTGTTCAAGGACTTCATACGAAAAAGTCCTGCCATTCTTCAGGAGGTCAAGAACGTCTAACTTGGCCTTTTTTACCACAGCTTCAATGGCTGCTTCAGTGCTGTTCTTCATGCATGTCCTCCGCAGATGGACTGAGAGGGCCTCCTGAGTCTTCATACACACTGGGCACAGCAGGCAGTGACGGTTTTGAGGTGTCCTGGACAAAAAAGACAGTAAGGATAGCGTGGTTGATATAGGAATAAAAAAGGTTACTTAACATGCATTAATTAAGGTGCATGAAATATACAATCTGAAAAACACAGTTGGTCTAACTCAAAAGCTAAGCATGTACTCTGAACTTTGCAAAAGCAGACACAATGGGCACAGCAGATGGTGTCTGGATGTAGGTTTCCTTGACAAATAAAAAGGCAGAACCATCTTCACCTATTTATAATCCAGTATCTAAGCAAGTATTAATGTTACTTACCTTGGAGCCATTTCAGTAGCAAGAAAAATGAAAATCTCTGGTGCAGTGTAATTTACAGCTAGAGGTCTGACTCTAGGTCTGTGTGAGGGACCAAGTTTCTCCTGTATTTCAACTGTGCACCTTACAGCCCCACCCACATTTCACATTAACAGGTAACTCCCCCACCCACCCAGGTCCTGGGCTCTCAGGAAATATTAGTAGAGACAGGTTTAAAAGTTTTCTCAAAGAAAGGATTACTCTAAAACTATATTCTGACTTTTGAGATTTCTGATGCCAATATTTGAAAACATGTACATTCAAAATAAATAATCTCACTAGGAGAGTTTACCATGAAATATTTTATTTTAAATCACATCTACAGGTCCTGGGCTTTCAGAAAACATAAGTATAGACAGTTTTTAAAGCTGTCTGGATGAAGCTGTCTGTCCTAAAACTATCCCTAACCTAACCTACAGGCTGACCATTTAGGGCTCCAATTCGCTCTTTTGGGGAAGCCTCAGCATTTGTGAAAGCACATGTGCCTTAAACCCAACATGTTAGACACCAACATAAAGCTTAGATTGTGCTCTTTCCAACAGTATCAGACTAGTGTGTATATCTAGTAGTACTGCTGTGTAATTAGACAGTATGTGTAGTGTATTTCTGGCAAAGGCCTTTCAATTTTCGAAACCCACCTAATGTCTGACCTCCTTTAGAGGTCTGACATCATTTGGAGAGCTCATAATGCTTTAAACCCAACATGTTAGACACCAACATAAAGCTTAGATTGTGCTCTTTCCAACAGTATCAGACTTGTGTGTATATCTAGTAGTACTGAAGGATTAGTCTAAAACTATATTCTGACTATTGAGATTTCTGATGCCAGTATTTGAAAACATGTACATTCAAAATAAATAATCTCACTAGGAGGGTTTACCATGAAATATTTTATTTTAAATCACATCTACAGGTCCTGGGCTTTCAGAAAATATAAGTATAGACAGGTTTTAAAGCTTTCTGGATGAAGGGAATCCCCTAACCTACGGGCTGAACATTTAGGGCTCCAATTCACTCATTTGGGGAAGCCTCACCATATGTGCAGAGGCTTCCCCAAATGAGTGAATTTTCAGTGGAGTAAAGAAATATTCTGGGATGGAATATGAGAGTGCATTTGCACTGGGCAGTGGTTGAGGAGCTCCAGTCACAATCAGGTGATGACGCTCCAGCTCCTCAGTCAGTCTTTCAATCAGGAAAAACATATTTGAAAATGGTTCATGAAGTGAATGAAACTAAAGTGTGTGAAACTAAACTCAAAAGAAATATTACAGGGGACTGTGATGAAAGCAAACAATACTTGAGTGTGAAAGCATGGTATGAAGGCTTTTGACACACACTCACACAGCAGCACAGAGCCATCAACTAGAACAAAAGGATGGTCGTTAACTAAAACAAAGAAAGTGGCCCATTGGGAGCTGGGACATGAGCAATAACATGATTCTGACGATGTGTGTTTTTGAGAGTGGCTCACATTATATCATTATTATGCAAAGTATTATAACAAGTGTTATCCCACATTGCAGTGACCCAGATGTGAAGTGCTCTGTCACGGCCAGGAGTCACATGCTGGAGAAGGGGCTTTATCAAAAGCATACCGAGGGACTTTGAATATGGCTTATTATACCTTAAATCACATCTACAGGTCCTGGGCTTTCAGAGAAAATAAATAAGTATAGGCACTTTTTAAAGCTGTCTGGATGAAGCTGTCTGTCCTAAAACTATCCCTAACCTAACCTACAGGCTGACCATTTAGGGCTCCAATTCGCTCTTTTGGGGAAGCCTCAGCATTTGTGACAGCATATGTGCCTTAAACCCAACATGTTAGACACCAACATAAAGCTTAGATTGTGCTCTTTCCAACAGTCCCATCCCCCGATGAGCCACGTTCCTGTAACGACCCTGCTTTTGTTCTGGCCCTCACTCTTACCTGTGCTGACATTCCCCAAATGATACACAGGAGACAAATAATTGCATTAGCAACACCACACTTTACTAAGACAGACATATTTAAAAGTACAGTCACAATATATGTTGCCAAAGTGCACGGTGATATATATACATTCAGAAACCAAAACAACGAAACAAAAAAAGAGAGAAATAAATATTCATCTGATATGCCCAAACTGGAAAGTCATCTGTTGCGGTCTCTGGAGAGAGTGGGAGGGAGGGGAGGTGCAATGTACAGGTGGTGCAGTATTCATGCAGTGCACTGTAGACAGAAGTGCAACAGAAGGTCTAAAGCATGACGCTCGGCAAGTTAGTTGAGCCTGTCGAGTCCTTGACCCTCTCCGTTAAAAGAGTTCTTGTTGACGCCATAATCAAACAGAACTTCTTCATTGGCCATCAAAGTCCTGGTTGCGAGGAAAAGGATAACATCTCTTTGCGCTCCGTCTATTTCCACGCTGAAGTACTTCGGCTTGATGTTGGCTTTTTTCTTCGAGTGGTTGATCAACCTGCCGATAGTCTGCATCCCAGGGTGGCAATCACACGTTTCTGATTTTGCATCAATGCACATTTTCTCACCCTTTTATTTGTAAAAAGAAGCCATGGCCAGTCTCTTTGCCAGTGGTGCTTTTGTGAATGTTCTGTCCTCACGATGTGTGACAACCGTTCCGTGGTAGTCGCAGAGCACCTCGCCAGCCTCAAATCTGCGGGTCGTGACGATCCCTCTGCCCTTGTCTTCACATTGGTTGATATGAAGTCCTCTCCACTTCTGTGTCTTCACCAACATCTGAATCTGTTTACTGTCCATGATGGTGTCCTCCGATCCAGACGGTGCCCAGTTGTTGAGTACTTCATCAGCGATGCAGCCAGTGTTTTTCCATCCCTGCTTCTTTATCCAAGCCTCGAGACGATCTCTTGTTGGCGCACGCCGACTGAATTGTGCTGTCAAAATAAATAACAAAAGTTTTGTTAGTCATGAATACAATCATTGAAAACTTTGAATAGTGCAATCATTTTTGCTTGAAAATAATGTGAAATATGGTAAGAAAACTACTTACAGCGGACACGTTCAACACGCTTTTCAAACTGCTTCCTCCTCCAGTATGTGTAAAGTTTCCGCTCAAATTCTTCAGACACATCCTGCCGGTGTTTCACGCGTGGCCCTTTCCCAGACAGTGAAAGAGGGTACGTTTTCAGTAGGGTTTCAAATGCGGTGAAGAATTTGACCTTCTCATTATCAGCAGGGAGCCTTGGCAGACAGATCACTGGCTGTTTGGTTGGTGAGTCTTGGACAGCATGGCTGGGACAGGCATCAGAAAGCTCACATCCAGTACCTTCCCAGAAGCCTCAGCACTACATGAAACAAAAGAAATTACTGAGATTATAAGAAAAACATTAGACTTTAAGATATTTGCCTAAATATAGATTATGGTGTGTTGACTGTGTTTGCTTAAATTGTTCAAAAAAAAAAAAAAAACTCACCTTGACCCACCACCTATGTTCTTCACCATCCCAGCAGCTGTCCCTGTGTGTTTGACTGTCCTAACCCGGTAGTGTTTCTCCGCTGTTGCGCTTGGAATGGGTCAGGTAATCGGCCACCATTGACTTTTTGAGCATCAGAGTACTCTTTAGTTGCCGTCTCATAGACTCTGCGTGCCATCTGGCTGGTCACTGGTGTGAGGTTGTACCTCTTGTGCAACGGTGCAGGTCATTGAGGCACGGTGGATCTGCCTCCCTGCAGTGGAAATGAAGAATCGCTCTTCTCCATCCATCTCATCCTCCACATCCCTCTTGCGTTTCCTGGTGCCTCTCTGGAGCTCTGGCCGCACCAGTCTGTAGTACGCATCAAACCACTGTTGGCAGAGGACAAAAGGAAATTGAGATTACTTTCTGCTGGAACAGAAATGATGTTCTGACAGGTTCTGACAGAAAATGTGATGAACTTACACGCTCCTCCTGCTCTGACAGGGCGAATGAGGCCACTTGCTGTGCTGCTGTCTTGTGCTCCTTTACCCCAACGATGTAGTGTGATTCGCATCTTCTCCTGGAAAGCCACTCCCTGACCTGTAAAAATATGAGGATATCAAATTAATTAGTAGTGTTAATGACTAAAATATCAGGGCGAAATTTGCCAATGCAGACCAAAATAACACGGAAACACTCACGGTCATGTGCTCCACCACGCCCGGTCGTTGGAGGTGTCGCAAGATCACAACAGCTGAGAGGTAGTACACCACAAAGAGCCTTTCGTCAGCGCCCAGGGTGTCAGGACAAACCAACAGTTTATCCATAGCTGCCAAGAAGTCCTTCTTGGCCTTCTCCAGAACAGCCACGCAGTCTGTTGTTGACAACTGGTGTTTGTCAATCAACATGTTGTGCCTATGACAAAAGAAACAAACAAATATTTAAAAACACATCATATTACAGCAGACAGAGAGAGGACTACCAGTTCTTCACCATTTACATGGGTACAATAACAAACCTCAGCTGGATGATCTCCTTCTTCGATTGCTTGGAAATGATTTCCTGCAAAGATCCAATGAACTCAGTGAAGTGCTGGCACTCTTTAAAAAAGGCCTCATCCTCATGCCTCATGTTGGTTTGGACAGTGTGGAAACCCAGGAATCTGTCAGGGGAAGTAAGAGGATTTAAGTATGTACATGTACTAACAACTGGTCGTGCTGCGGAGTAATGTTCAGCAGCAAATCCGCATCAAAATACAGAAGCTCGGTTGAGAGACTCATTTACTAACAAGTTACTAGACTGTTGACATCATCATAAAAACAAAATTTGCTACCAACCTTTTCAAGCTCTTGAGGTAGTTCTGCTGTGTTCTCTTTTTCAGTTTTGCCTCAGAGAGCTCACGGAGGTACTGTCGCAGCTTCTCTCTATCACCGACAAACTGCAGGGATGGTGCCTCTGGGTCAGCATAATAGAGATACCGAGCAACATTTTCAACCTGAAAATAAAAGAGATCATGTCAGATTGCCTTCTAGTCATGACTGTTTTGCCTTTTATTAAACTGCATACAAAGTTTCTAATAAAACAGTGTTTAATGGTGGCCCTCACCTCCTGTTTGTAATTCTCGTTGCTGAGATCCTTCTTTAGGTAGTTGGCAAAGTCTTTCAGCAGTGGATGGTCCAGAGAATGCCTCTGATATAGGCCCTTCTCAAGCATGAGCTGCTTGGTCTGGATGCTGTATTTTGGAGCTTGGACGCTGCAATGAGGGATAAGAGTTTTGTTTTAATGGTGCATCATAGTTATTGATGTGAGCCACATGCAAAAACAAGCATCAGATACGTAGAAAACTGAGACTCACCATTGAATCACCTCGCCACAGTCCACAGCGGCCTCAGACAGCTCACCCTCTTCACTGTCAGGAGTCTGTCTTGTGGATGGTCCAGCTATAGCACTGGCATCAGGCAGCGTGTGAGCATCTTCAGGTGGCTGCCTGGTCGGTGGTCCAACTGTAGCATTTGCGCTGGGCAGTGGTTGAGGAGCTCCAGTCACAATCAGGTGATGACGCTCCAGCTCCTCAGTCAGTCTTTCAATAAGGAAAAACATATTTGAAAATGGTTCATGAAGTGAATGAAACTAAAGTGTGTGAAACTAAACTCAAAAGAAATATTACAGGGGACTGTGATGAAAGCAAAAATACTTGAGTGTGAAAGCATGGTATGAAGGCTTTTGACACACACACTCACACAGCAGCACAGAGCCATCAACTAGAACAAAAGGATGGTCGTTAACTAAATAAAACAAAGAGTATGGCCCATTGGGAGCTGGGACATGAGCAGTAACTTGAGCTCTGGCAGGACACCAGATTAACTCTGATTAAACAAGTAGTAATGTTGAATTAAAGCCACCAACCTTTGCATTGGATGTTCATCTGCCAGAATTTGTTCAAGGACTTCATACGAAAAAGTCCTGCCATTCTTCAGGAGGTCAAGAACGTCTAACTTGGCCTTTTTACCACAGCTTCAATGGCTGCTTCAGTGCTGTTCTTCATGCATGTCCTCCGCAGATGGACTGAGAGGGCCTCCTGAGTCTTCATACACACTGGGCACAGCAGGCAGTGACGGTTTTGAGGTGTCCTGGACAAAAAGACAGTAAGGATAGCGTGGTTGATATAGGAATAAAAAGGTTACTTAACATGCATTAATTAAGGTGCATGAAATATACAATCTGAAAAACACAGTTGGTCTAACTCAAAAGCTAAGCATGTACTCTGAACTTTGCAAAAGCAGACACAATGGGCACAGCAGATGGTGTCTGGATGTAGGTTTCCTTGACAAATAAAAAGGCAGAACCATCTTCACCTATTTATAATCCAGTATCTAAGCAAGTATTAATGTTACTTACCTTGGAGCCATTTCAGTAGCAAGAAAATGAAAATCTCTGGTGCAGTGTAATTTACAGCTAGAGGTCTGACTCTAGGTCTGTGTGAGGGACCAAGTTTCTCCTGTATTTCAACTGTGCACCTTACAGCCCCACCCACATTTCACATTAACAGGTAACTCCCCCACCCACCCAGGTCCTGGGCTCTCAGGAAATATTAGTAGAGACAGGTTTAAAAGTTTTCTCAAAGAAAGGATTACTCTAAAACTATATTCTGACTTTTGAGATTTCTGATGCCAATATTTGAAAACATGTACATTCAAAATAAATAATCTCACTAGGAGAGTTTACCATGAAATATTTTATTTTAAATCACATCTACAGGTCCTGGGCTTTCAGAAAACATAAGTATAGACAGTTTTAAAGCTGTCTGGATGAAGGGGACCCTAAAACTATCCCTAACCTAACCTCCAAGCTGACCATTTAGGGCTCCAATTCGCACTTTAGGGAAGCCTCAGCATTTGTGAAAGCACATGTGCCTTAAACCCAACATGTTAGACACCAACATAAAGCTTAGATTGTGCTCTTTCCAACAGTATCAGACTAGTGTGTATATCTAGTAGTACTGCTGTGTAATTAGACAGTATGTGTAGTGTATTTCTGGCAAAGGCCTTTCAATTTTCGAAACCCACCTAATGTCTGACCTCCTTTAGAGGTCTGACATCATTTGAGAGCTCATAATGCTTTAAACCCAACATGTTAGACACCAACATAAAGCTTAGATTGTGCTCTTTCCAACAGTATCAGACTTGTGTGTATATCTAGTAGTACTGAAGGATTAGTCTAAAACTATATTCTGACTATTGAGATTTCTGATGCCAGTATTTGAAAACATGTACATTCAAAATAAATAATCTCACTAGGAGGGTTTACCATGAAATATTTTATTTTAAATCACATCTACAGGTCCTGGGCTTTCAGAAAATATAAGTATAGACAGGTTTTAAAGCTTTCTGGATGAAGGAATCCCCTAACCTACGGGCTGAACATTTAGGGCTCCAATTCACTCATTTGGGGAAGCCTCACCATATGTGCAGAGGCTTCCCCAAATGAGTGAATTTTCAGTGGAGTAAAGAAATATTCTGGGATGGAATATGAGAGTGCATTTGCACTGGGCAGTGGTTGAGGAGCTCCAGTCACAATCAGGTGATGACGCTCCAGCTCCTCAGTCAGTCTTTCAATCAGGAAAAACATATTTGAAAATGGTTCATGAAGTGAATGAAACTAAAGTGTGTGAAACTAAACTCAAAAGAAATATTACAGGGACTGTGATGAAAGCAAACAATACTTGAGTGTGAAAGCATGGTATGAAGGCTTTTGACACACACTCACACAGCAGCACAGAGCCATCAACTAGAACAAAAGGATGGTCGTTAACTAAAACAAAGAAAGTGGCCCATTGGGAGCTGGGACATGAGCAATAACATGATTCTGACGATGTGTGTTTTTGAGAGTGGCTCACATTATATCATTATTATGCAAAGTATTATAACAAGTGTTATCCCACATTGCAGTGACCCAGATGTGAAGTGCTCTGTCACGCCCAGGAGTCACATGCTGGAGAAGGGCTTTATCAAAAGCATACCGAGGGACTTTGAATATGGCTTATTATACCTTAAATCACATCTACAGGTCCTGGGCTTTCAGAGAAAATAAATAAGTATAGGCACTTTTAAAGCTGTCTGGATGAAGCTGTCTGTCCTAAAACTATCCCTAACCTAACCTACAGGCTGACCATTTAGGGCTCCAATTCGCTCTTTTGGGGAAGCCTCAGCATTTGTGACAGCATATGTGCCTTAAACCCAACATGTTAGACACCAACATAAAGCTTAGATTGTGCTCTTTCCAACAGTCCCATCCCCCGATGAGCCACGTTCCTGTAACGACCCTGCTTTTGTTCTGGCCCTCACTCTTACCTGTGCTGACATTCCCCAAATGATACACAGGAGACAAATAATTGCATTAGCAACACCACACTTTACTAAGACAGACATATTTAAAAAGTACAGTCACAATATATGTTGCCAAAGTGCACGGTGATATATATACATTCAGAAACCAAAACAACGAAACAAAAAAAAAGAGAAATAAATATTCATCTGATATGCCCAAACTGGAAAGTCATCTGTTGCGGTCTCTGGAGAGAGTGGGAGGGAGGGGAGGTGCAATGTACAGGTGGTGCAGTATTCATGCAGTGCACTGTAGACAGAAGTGCAACAGAAGGTCTAAAGCATGGCCTTCGGCAAGTTAGTTGAGCCTGTCGAGTCCTTGACCCTCTCCGTTAAAGAGTTCTTGTTGACGCCATAATCAAACAGAACTTCTTCATTGGCCATCAAAGTCCTGGTTGCGAGGAAAAGGATAACATCTCTTTGCGCTCCGTCTATTTCCACGCTGAAGTACTTCGGCTTGATGTTGGCTTTTTTCTTCGAGTGGTTGATCAACCTGCCGATAGTCTGCATCCCAGGGTGGCAATCACACGTTTCTGATTTTGCATCAATGCACATTTTCTCACCCTTTTTATTTGTAAAAAAGAAGCCATGGCCAGTCTCTTTGCCAGTGGTGCTTTTGTGAATGTTCTGTCCCTCACGATGTGTGACAACCGTTCCGTGGTAGTCGCAGAGCACCTCGCCAGCCTCAAATCTGCGGGTCGTGACGATCCCTCTGCCCTTGTCTTCACATTGGTTGATATGAAGTCCTCTCCACTTCTGTGTCTTCACCAACATCTGAATCTGTTTACTGTCCATGATGGTGTCCTCCGATCCAGACGGTGCCCAGTTGTTGAGTACTTCATCAGCGATGCAGCCAGTGTTTTTCCATCCCTGCTTCTTTATCCAAGCCTCGAGACGATCTCTTGTTGGCGCACGCCGACTGAATTGTGCTGTCAAAATAAATAACAAAAGTTTTGTTAGTCATGAATACAATCATTGAAAACTTTGAATAGTGCAATCATTTTTGCTTGAAAATAATGTGAAATATGGTAAGAAAACTACTTACAGCGGACACGTTCAACACGCTTTTCAAACTGCTTCCTCCTCCAGTATGTGTAAAGTTTCCGCTCAAATTCTTCAGACACATCCTGCCGGTGTTTCACGCGTGGCCCTTTCCCAGACAGTGAAAGAGGGTACGTTTTCAGTAGGGTTTCAAATGCGGTGAAGAATTTGACCTTCTCATTATCAGCAGGGAGCCTTGGCAGACAGATCACTGGCTGTTTGGTTGGTGAGTCTTGGACAGCATGGCTGGAACAGGCATCAGAAAGCTCACATCCAGTACCTTCCCCAGAAGCCTCAGCACTACATGAAACAAAAGAAATTACTGAGATTATAAGAAAAACATTAGACTTTAAGATATTTGCCTAAATATAGATTATGGTGTGTTGACTGTGTTTGCTTAAATTGTTCAAAAAAAAAACTCACCTTGACACACCACCTATGTTCTTCACCATCCCAGCAGCTGTCACTGTGTGTCTGACTGTCCTAACACGGTAGTGTTTCTCCGCTGTTGCGCTGGAATGGGTCAGGTAATCGGCCACCATTGACTTTTGAGCATCAGAGTACTCTTTAGTTGCCGTCTCATAGACTCTGCGTGCCATCTGGCTGGTCACTGGTGTGAGGTTGTACCTCTTGTGCAACCGGTGCAGGTCATTGGAGGCACGGTGGATCTGCCTCCCTGCAGTGGAAATGAAGAATCGCTCTTCTCCATCCATCTCATCCTCCACATCCCTCTTGCGTTTCCTGGTGCCTCTCTGGAGCTCTGGCCGCACCAGTCTGTAGTACGCATCAAACCACTGTTGGCAGAGGACAAAAGGAAATTGAGATTACTTTCTGCTGGAACAGAAATGATGTTCTGACAGGTTCTGACAGAAAATGTGATGAACTTACACGCTCCTCCTGCTCTGACAGGGCGAATGAGGCCACTTGCTGTGCTGCTGTCTTGTGCTCCTTTACCCCAACGATGTAGTGTGATTCGCATCTTCTCCTGGAAAGCCACTCCCTGACCTGTAAAAATATGAGGATATCAAATTAATTAGTAGTGTTAATGACTAAAATATCAGGGCGAAATTTGCCAATGCAGACCAAAATAACACGGAAACACTCACGGTCATGTGCTCCACCACGCCCGGTCGTTGGAGGTGTCGCAAGATCACAACAGCTGAGAGGTAGTACACCACAAAGAGCCTTTCGTCAGCGCCCAGGGTGTCAGGACAAACCAACAGTTTATCCATAGCTGCCAAGAAGTCCTTCTTGGCCTTCTCCAGAACAGCCACGCAGTCTGTTGTTGACAACTGGTGTTTGTCAATCAACATGTTGTGCCTATGACAAAAGAAACAAACAAATATTTAAAAACACATCATATTACAGCAGACAGAGAGAGGACTACCAGTTCTTCACCATTTACATGGGTACAATAACAAACCTCAGCTGGATGATCTCCTTCTTCGATTGCTTGGAAATGATTTCCTGCAAAGATCCAATGAACTCAGTGAAGTGCTGGCACTCTTTAAAAAAGGCCTCATCCTCATGCCTCATGTTGGTTTGGACAGTGTGGAAACCCAGGAATCTGTCAGGGAAGTAAGAGGATTTAAGTATGTACATGTACTAACAACTGGTCGTGCTGCGGAGTAATGTTCAGCAGCAAATCCGCATCAAAATACAGAAGCTCGGTTGAGAGACTCATTTACTAACAAGTTACTAGACTGTTGACATCATCATAAAAACAAAATTTGCTACCAACCTTTTCAAGCTCTTGAGGTAGTTCTGCTGTGTTCTCTTTTTCAGTTTTGCCTCAGAGAGCTCACGGAGGTACTGTCGCAGCTTCTCTCTATCACCGACAAACTGCAGGGATGGTGCCTCTGGGTCAGCATAATAGAGATACCGAGCAACATTTTCAACCTGAAAATAAAAGAGATCATGTCAGATTGCCTTCTAGTCATGACTGTTTTGCCTTTTTATTAAACTGCATACAAAGTTTCTAATAAAAACAGTGTTTAACGGTGGCCCTCAACTGTTTGTAATTCTCGTTGCTGAGATCCTTCTTTAGGTAGTTGGCAAAGTCTTTCAGCAGTGGATGGTCCAGAGAATGCCTCTGATATAGGCCCTTCTCAAGCATGAGCTGCTTGGTCTGGATGCTGTATTTTGGAGCTTGGACGCTGCAATGAGGGATAAGAGTTTTGTTTTAATGGTGCATCATAGTTATTGATGTGAGCCACATGCAAAAACAAGCATCAGATACGTAGAAAAACTGAGACTCACCATTGAATCACCTCGCCACAGTCCACAGCGGCCTCAGACAGCTCACCCTCTTCACTGTCAGGAGTCTGTCTTGTGGATGGTCCAGCTATAGCACTGGCATCAGGCAGCGTGTGAGCATCTTCAGGTGGCTGCCTGGTCGGTGGTCCAACTGTAGCATTTGCGCTGGGCAGTGGTTGAGGAGCTCCAGTCACAATCAGGTGATGACGCTCCAGCTCCTCAGTCAGTCTTTCAATAAGGAAAAACATATTTGAAAATGGTTCATGAAGTGAATGAAACTAAAGTGTGTGAAACTAAACTCAAAAGAAATATTACAGGGGACTGTGATGAAAGCAAAAAATACTTGAGTGTGAAAGCATGGTATGAAGGCTTTTGACACACACACTCACACAGCACAGAGCCATCAACTAGAACAAAAGGATGGTCGTTAACTAAATAAAACAAAGAGTATGGCCCATTGGGAGCTGGGACATGAGCAGTAACTTGAGCTCTGGCAGGACACCAGATTAACTCTGATTAAACAAGTAGTAATGTTGAATTAAAGCCACCAACCTTTGCATTGGATGTTCATCTGCCAGAATTTGTTCAAGGACTTCATACGAAAAAGTCCTGCCATTCTTCAGGAGGTCAAGAACGTCTAACTTGGCCTTTTTTACCACAGCTTCAATGGCTGCTTCAGTGCTGTTCTTCATGCATGTCCTCCGCAGATGGACTGAGAGGGCCTCCTGAGTCTTCATACACACTGGGCACAGCAGGCAGTGACGGTTTTGAGGTGTCCTGGACAAAAAAGACAGTAAGGATAGCGTGGTTGATATAGGAATAAAAAGGTTACTTAACATGCATTAATTAAGGTGCATGAAATATACAATCTGAAAAACACAGTTGGTCTAACTCAAAAGCTAAGCATGTACTCTGAACTTTGCAAAAGCAGACACAATGGGCACAGCAGATGGTGTCTGGATGTAGGTTTCCTTGACAAATAAAAAGGCAGAACCATCTTCACCTATTTATAATCCAGTATCTAAGCAAGTATTAATGTTACTTACCTTGGAGCCATTTCAGTAGCAAGAAAAATGAAAATCTCTGGTGCAGTGTAATTTACAGCTAGAGGTCTGACTCTAGGTCTGTGTGAGGGACCAAGTTTCTCCTGTATTTCAACTGTGCACCTTACAGCCCCACCCACATTTCACATTAACAGGTAACTCCCCCACTCCCCCACCCACCCAGGTCCTGGGCTCTCAGGAAATATTAGTAGAGACAGGTTTAAAAGTTTTCTCAAAGAAAGGATTACTCTAAAACTATATTCTGACTTTTGAGATTTCTGATGCCAATATTTGAAAACATGTACATTCAAAATAAATAATCTCACTAGGAGAGTTTACCATGAAATATTTTATTTTAAATCACATCTACAGGTCCTGGGCTTTCAGAAAACATAAGTATTGACAGTTTTAAAGCTGTCTGGATGAAGGGGACCCTAAAACTATCCCTAACCTAACCTACAGGCTGACCATTTAGGGCTCCAATTCGCTCTTTTGGGAAGCCTCAGCATTTGTGAAAGCACATGTGCCTTAAACCCAACATGTTAGACACCAACATAAAGCTTAGATTGTGCTCTTTCCAACAGTATCAGACTAGTGTGTATATCTAGTAGTACTGCTGTGTAATTAGACAGTATGTGTAGTGTATTTCTGGCAAAGGCCTTTCAATTTTGAAACCCACCTAATGTCTGACCTCCTTTAGAGGTCTGACATCATTTGGAGAGCTCATAATGCTTTAAACCCAACATGTTAGACACCAACATAAAGCTTAGATTGTGCTCTTTCCAACAGTATCAGACTTGTGTGTATATCTAGTAGTACTGAAGGATTAGTCTAAAACTATATTCTGACTATTGAGATTTCTGATGCCAGTATTTGAAAACATGTACATTCAAAATAAATAATCTCACTAGGAGGGTTTACCATGAAATATTTTATTTTAAATCACATCTACAGGTCCTGGGCTTTCAGAAAATATAAGTATAGACAGGTTTTAAAGCTTTCTGGATGAAGGGAATCCCCTAACCTACGGGCTGAACATTTAGGGCTCCAATTCACTCATTTGGGGAAGCCTCACCATATGTGCAGAGGCTTCCCCAAATGAGTGAATTTTCAGTGGAGTAAAGAAATATTCTGGGATGGAATATGAGAGTGCATTTGCACTGGGCAGTGGTTGAGGAGCTCCAGTCACAATCAGGTGATGACGCTCCAGCTCCTCAGTCAGTCTTTCAATCAGGAAAAACATATTTGAAAATGGTTCATGAAGTGAATGAAACTAAAGTGTGTGAAACTAAACTCAAAAGAAATATTACAGGGGACTGTGATGAAAGCAAACAATACTTGAGTGTGAAAGCATGGTATGAAGGCTTTTGACACACACTCACACAGCAGCACAGAGCCATCAACTAGAACAAAAGGATGGTCGTTAACTAAAACAAAGAAAGTGGCCCATTGGGAGCTGGGACATGAGCAATAACATGATTCTGACGATGTGTGTTTTTGAGAGTGGCTCACATTATATCATTATTATGCAAAGTATTATAACAAGTGTTATCCCACATTGCAGTGACCCAGATGTGAAGTGCTCTGTCACGCCCAGGAGTCACATGCTGGAGAAGGGGCTTTATCAAAAGCATACCGAGGGACTTTGAATATGGCTTATTATACCTTAAATCACATCTACAGGTCCTGGGCTTTCAGAGAAAATAAATAAGTATAGGCACTTTTTAAAGCTGTCTGGATGAAGCTGTCTGTCCTAAAACTATCCCTAACCTAACCTACAGGCTGACCATTTAGGGCTCCAATTCGCTCTTTTGGGGAAGCCTCAGCATTTGTGACAGCATATGTGCCTTAAACCCAACATGTTAGACACCAACATAAAGCTTAGATTGTGCTCTTTCCAACAGTCCCATCCCCCGATGAGCCACGTTCCTGTAACGACCCTGCTTTTGTTCTGGCCCTCACTCTTACCTGTGCTGACATTCCCCAAATGATACACAGGAGACAAATAATTGCATTAGCAACACCACACTTTACTAAGACAGACATATTTAAAAAGTACAGTCACAATATATGTTGCCAAAGTGCACGGTGATATATATACATTCAGAAACCAAAACAACGAAACAAAAAAGAGAGAAATAAATATTCATCTGATATGCCCAAACTGGAAAGTCATCTGTTGCGGTCTCTGGAGAGAGTGGGAGGGAGGGGAGGTGCAATGTACAGGTGGTGCAGTATTCATGCAGTGCACTGTAGACAGAAGTGCAACAGAAGGTCTAAAGCATGACGCTCGGCAAGTTAGTTGAGCCTGTCGAGTCCTTGACCCTCTCCGTTAAAAGAGTTCTTGTTGACGCCATAATCAAACAGAACTTCTTCATTGGCCATCAAAGTCCTGGTTGCGAGGAAAAGGATAACATCTCTTTGCGCTCCGTCTATTTCCACGCTGAAGTACTTCGGCTTGATGTTGGCTTTTTTCTTCGAGTGGTTGATCAACCTGCCGATAGTCTGCATCCCAGGGTGGCAATCACACGTTTCTGATTTTGCATCAATGCACATTTTCTCACCCTTTTTATTTGTAAAAAAGAAGCCATGGCCAGTCTCTTTGCCAGTGGTGCTTTTGTGAATGTTCTGTCCCTCACGATGTGTGACAACCGTTCCGTGGTAGTCGCATGAGCACCTCGCCAGCCTCAAATCTGCGGGTCGTGGACGATCCCTCTGCCCTTGTCTTCACATTGGTTGATATGAAGTCCTCTCCACTTCTGTGTCTTCACCAACATCTGAATCTGTTTACTGTCCATGATGGTGTCCTCCGATCCAGACGGTGCCCAGTTGTTGAGTACTTCATCAGCGATGCAGCCAGTGTTTTTCCATCCCTGCTTCTTTATCCAAGCCTCGAGACGATCTCTTGTTGGCGCACGCCGACTGAATTGTGCTGTCAAAATAAATAACAAAAGTTTTGTTAGTCATGAATACAATCATTGAAAACTTTGAATAGTGCAATCATTTTTGCTTGAAAATAATGTGAAATATGGTAAGAAAACTACTTACAGCGGACACGTTCAACACGCTTTTCAAACTGCTTCCTCCTCCAGTATGTGTAAAGTTTCCGCTCAAATTCTTCAGACACATCCTGCCGGTGTTTCACGCGTGGCCCTTTCCCAGACAGTGAAAGAGGGTACGTTTTCAGTAGGGTTTCAAATGCGGTGAAGAATTTGACCTTCTCATTATCAGCAGGGAGCCTTGGCAGACAGATCACTGGCTGTTTGGTTGGTGAGTCTTGGACAGCATGGCTGGAACAGGCATCAGAAAGCTCACATCCAGTACCTTCCCCAGAAGCCTCAGCACTACATGAAACAAAAGAAATTACTGAGATTATAAGAAAAACATTAGACTTTAAGATATTTGCCTAAATATAGATTATGGTGTGTTGACTGTGTTTGCTTAAATTGTTCAAAAAAAAAAAAAACTCACCTTGACACACCACCTATGTTCTTCACCATCCCCGCCGCTGTCACTGTGTGTCTGACTGTCCCTAACACGGTAGTGTTTCTCCGCTGTTGCGCTGGAATGGGTCAGGTAATCGGCCACCATTGACTTTTTGAGCATCAGAGTACTCTTTAGTTGCCGTCTCATAGACTCTGCGTGCCATCTGGCTGGTCACTGGTGTGAGGTTGTACCTCTTGTGCAACCGGTGCAGGTCATTGGAGGCACGGTGGATCTGCCTCCCTGCAGTGGAAATGAAGAATCGCTCTTCTCCATCCATCTCATCCTCCACATCCCTCTTGCGTTTCCTGGTGCCTCTCTGGAGCTCTGGCCGCACCAGTCTGTAGTACGCATCAAACCACTGTTGGCAGAGGACAAAAGGAAATTGAGATTACTTTCTGCTGGAACAGAAATGATGTTCTGACAGGTTCTGACAGAAAATGTGATGAACTTACACGCTCCTCCTGCTCTGACAGGGCGAATGAGGCCACTTGCTGTGCTGCTGTCTTGTGCTCCTTTACCCCAACGATGTAGTGTGATTCGCATCTTCTCCTGGAAAGCCACTCCCTGACCTGTAAAAATATGAGGATATCAAATTAATTAGTAGTGTTAATGACTAAAATATCAGGGCGAAATTTGCCAATGCAGACCAAAATAACACGGAAACACTCACGGTCATGTGCTCCACCACGCCCGGTCGTTGGAGGTGTCGCAAGATCACAACAGCTGAGAGGTAGTACACCACAAAGAGCCTTTCGTCAGCGCCCAGGGTGTCAGGACAAACCAACAGTTTATCCATAGCTGCCAAGAAGTCCTTCTTGGCCTTCTCCAGAACAGCCACGCAGTCTGTTGTTGACAACTGGTGTTTGTCAATCAACATGTTGTGCCTATGACAAAAGAAACAAACAAATATTTAAAAACACATCATATTACAGCAGACAGAGAGAGGACTACCAGTTCTTCACCATTTACATGGGTACAATAACAAACCTCAGCTGGATGATCTCCTTCTTCGATTGCTTGGAAATGATTTCCTGCAAAGATCCAATGAACTCAGTGAAGTGCTGGCACTCTTTAAAAAAGGCCTCATCCTCATGCCTCATGTTGGTTTGGACAGTGTGGAAACCCAGGAATCTGTCAGGGGAAGTAAGAGGATTTAAGTATGTACATGTACTAACAACTGGTCGTGCTGCGGAGTAATGTTCAGCAGCAAATCCGCATCAAAATACAGAAGCTCGGTTGAGAGACTCATTTACTAACAAGTTACTAGACTGTTGACATCATCATAAAAACAAAATTTGCTACCAACCTTTTCAAGCTCTTGAGGTAGTTCTGCTGTGTTCTCTTTTCAGTTTTGCCTCAGAGAGCTCACGGAGGTACTGTCGCAGCTTCTCTCTATCACCGACAAACTGCAGGGATGGTGCCTCTGGGTCAGCATAATAGAGATACCGAGCAACATTTTCAACCTGAAAATAAAAGAGATCATGTCAGATTGCCTTCTAGTCATGACTGTTTTGCCTTTTTATTAAACTGCATACAAAGTTTCTAATAAAAACAGTGTTTAATGGTGGCCCTCACCTCCTGTTTGTAATTCTCGTTGCTGAGATCCTTCTTTAGGTAGTTGGCAAAGTCTTTCAGCAGTGGATGGTCCAGAGAATGCCTCTGATATAGGCCCTTCTCAAGCATGAGCTGCTTGGTCTGGATGCTGTATTTTGGGGCTTGGACGCTGCAATGAGGGATAAGAGTTTTGTTTTAATGGTGCATCATAGTTATTGATGTGAGCCACATGCAAAAACAAGCATCAGATACGTAGAAAAACTGAGACTCACCATTGAATCACCTCGCCACAGTCCACAGCGGCCTCAGACAGCTCACCCTCTTCACTGTCAGGAGTCTGTCTTGTGGATGGTCCAGCTATAGCACTGGCATCAGGCAGCGTGTGAGCATCTTCAGGTGGCTGCCTGGTCGGTGGTCCAACTGTAGCATTTGCGCTGGGCAGTGGTTGAGGAGCTCCAGTCACAATCAGGTGATGACGCTCCAGCTCCTCAGTCAGTCTTTCAATAAGGAAAAACATATTTGAAAATGGTTCATGAAGTGAATGAAACTAAAGTGTGTGAAACTAAACTCAAAAGAAATATTACAGGGGACTGTGATGAAAGCAAAAAATACTTGAGTGTGAAAGCATGGTATGAAGGCTTTTGACACACACTCACACAGCAGCACAGAGCCATCAACTAGAACAAAAGGATGGTCGTTAACTAAATAAAACAAAGAGTATGGCCCATTGGGAGCTGGGACATGAGCAGTAACTTGAGCTCTGGCAGGACACCAGATTAACTCTGATTAAACAAGTAGTAATGTTGAATTAAAGCCACCAACCTTTGCATTGGATGTTCATCTGCCAGAATTTGTTCAAGGACTTCATACGAAAAAAGTCCTGCCATTCTTCAGGAGGTCAAGAACGTCTAACTTGGCCTTTTTACCACAGCTTCAATGGCTGCTTCAGTGCTGTTCTTCATGCATGTCCTCCGCAGATGGACTGAGAGGGCCTCCTGAGTCTTCATACACACTGGGCACAGCAGGCAGTGACGGTTTTGAGGTGTCCTGGACAAAAAAGACAGTAAGGATAGCGTGGTTGATATAGGAATAAAAAAGGTTACTTAACATGCATTAATTAAGGTGCATGAAATATACAATCTGAAAAACACAGTTGGTCTAACTCAAAAGCTAAGCATGTACTCTGAACTTTGCAAAAGCAGACACAATGGGCACAGCAGATGGTGTCTGGATGTAGGTTTCCTTGACAAATAAAAAGGCAGAACCATCTTCACCTATTTATAATCCAGTATCTAAGCAAGTATTAATGTTACTTACCTTGGAGCCATTTCAGTAGCAAGAAAAATGAAAATCTCTGGTGCAGTGTAATTTACAGCTAGAGGTCTGACTCTAGGTCTGTGTGAGGGACCAAGTTTCTCCTGTATTTCAACTGTGCACCTTACAGCCCCACCCACATTTCACATTAACAGGTAACTCCCCCACCCACCCAGGTCCTGGGCTCTCAGGAAATATTAGTAGAGACAGGTTTAAAAGTTTTCTCAAAGAAAGGATTACTCTAAAACTATATTCTGACTTTTGAGATTTCTGATGCCAATATTTGAAAACATGTACATTCAAAATAAATAATCTCACTAGGAGAGTTTACCATGAAATATTTTATTTTAAATCACATCTACAGGTCCTGGGCTTTCAGAAAACATAAGTATAGACAGTTTTTAAAGCTGTCTGGATGAAGGGGGACCCTAAAACTATCCCTAACCTAACCTACAGGCTGACCATTTAGGGCTCCAATTCGCTCTTTTGGGGAAGCCTCAGCATTTGTGAAAGCACATGTGCCTTAAACCCAACATGTTAGACACCAACATAAAGCTTAGATTGTGCTCTTTCCAACAGTATCAGACTAGTGTGTATATCTAGTAGTACTGCTGTGTAATTAGACAGTATGTGTAGTGTATTTCTGGCAAAGGCCTTTCAATTTTCGAAACCCACCTAATGTCTGACCTCCTTTAGAGGTCTGACATCATTGGAGAGCTCATAATGCTTTAAACCCAACATGTTAGACACCAACATAAAGCTTAGATTGTGCTCTTTCCAACAGTATCAGACTTGTGTGTATATCTAGTAGTACTGAAGGATTAGTCTAAAACTATATTCTGACTATTGAGATTTCTGATGCCAGTATTTGAAAACATGTACATTCAAAATAAA
>NW_028274733.1:0-41086 GCF_026936395.1 Plectropomus leopardus
CAGGACACCCTAGGCCGCAGTTCAATGATCAACTTTGTAGTCGTATCGTTGGACTTGCGGCCGTATGTCTTGGACACTCGGGTGAAGAGAGGTGGAGCTGTCAACCGATCACCACCTGGTGGTGAGTTGGCTCCAATGGTGGGGGAGGACGCCGGTCAGACCTGGCAGACCCAAACGCATAGTGACGGTCTGCTGGGAACGTCTGGCAGAGTGTCCCGTCAGAAGGAGCTTCAACTCCCACCTCCGGAAGAGCTTCAACCATGTCCCGGGGTAGGCTGGGGACAATGAGTCCTAGTGGGCCGTGTTCCGTGCCTCCATTGCTGAGGCGGCCGACCGCTGCTGTGGCCGTAAGGTGGTTGGTGTCTGTCGGGGCGGCAACACCCGAACCCGCTGGTGGACACCGGCGGTAAGGGGTGCCGTCAAGCTGAAGAAGGAGTCCTATCGGGCCTTCTTGGCCTGTGGGACTCCGGAGGCAGCAGACAGGTACCGACAGGCCAAGCGGAGTGCGGCGGCGGCGGTCGCTGAGGCGAAAACCCGGCATGGGAGGAGTTCGCGAGGCCATGGAAAACGACTTCCGGACGGCTTCGAAGAGGTTCTGGACCACCATTCGGCATCTCAGGAGGGGGAAACAGTACTCCGTCAACACTGTGTATGGTGGCGACGGGGGGCTGCTGACCTCGACTCGGGATGTTGTGGATCGGTGGAAGGAATACTTCGAAGACCTCCTCAATCCCACCGACACGCCTTCCGTTGGGGAAGCAGGGTCTGGGGACCCGGGGGTGGGCTCCTGTATCTCTGGGGCTGAGGTTACCGAGGTGGTCAAAGCTCCTCGGTGGCAGGGCCCCTGGGTGGACGAGGTCCGCCCGGAGTTCCTCAAGGCCCTGGATGTTGTGGGGCTGTCGCGGCTGACACGACTCTGCAACATTGCGTGGACATCGGGGACAGTGCCCTTGGACTGGCAGACTGGGGTGGTGGTCCCTCTTTTCAAGAAGGGGGACCGGAGGGTGTGTTCCAACTACAGGGGGATCACACTCCTCAGCCTTCCTGGTAAGGTCTATTCGGGGGTACTAGAGAGGAGGGTCCGCCGGACAGTCGAACCCCGGATTCAGGAGGAGCAATGCGGTTTTCGCCCCGGTTGTGGAACTTTGGACCAGCTCTGGACCCTTGGCAGAATCCTTGAGGGTGCTTGGGAGTTTGCCCAACCAGTCCACATGTGCTTTGTGGACTTGGAGAAGGCATTCGACCGTGTCCCTCGGGGAGTCCTCTGGGGGGTTCTCCGGGAATATGGGGTTTCGGACTCCCTGATACGGGCTTTCCGTTCCCTGTATGACCGGTGCCGGAGCTTGGTCCGCATTGCCGGCAGTAAGTCGAACTCGTTTCCGGTGAGGGTTGGACTCCGCCAGGGCTGCCCTTTGTCACCGATTCTGTTCATAACTTTTATGGACAGAATTTCTAGGCGCAGCCAGGGTGTTGAGGGGGTCCGGTTTGGTGACCTCAGGATTAGGTCTCTGCTCTTTGCAGATGATGTGGTCCTGTTGGCTTCATCGGGCCGCGACCTTCAGCTCTCACTGGATCGGTTCGCAGCCGAGTGTGAAGCGGCTGGAATGAAAATCAGTACCTCCAAATCCGAGACCATGGTTCTCAGCCGGAAAAGGGTGGCGTGCCCCCTCCGGATCGGGGATGAAGTCCTGCCCCAAGTGGAGGAGTTTAAATGCGTCGGGTCTAGTTCACGAGTGAGGGAAGGAAGGAACGGGAGATCGACAGGCGGATCGCGCGGCGTCTGCAGTAATGCGGGCGCTGCACCGTCTGTCGTGGTGAAGAGGGAGCTGAGCCGAAAGGCAAAGCTCTCGATTTACCAGTCGATCTTCGTTCCTACCCTCACCTATGGTCATGAGCTTTGGGTAGTGACCGAAAGAACAAGATCGCTGGTACAAGCGGCCGAAATGAGTTTCCTCCGTAGGGTGGCTGGGCTCTCCCTTACGGTGCGTACCCACTAAACGCGATCGCGCCTCAAGATTACATACAAAGTCAATGCAAAGACGCGATTTGACGCCTCATTTTGCCGGGCGACGCGATGGACGCGAAATTCGCTTCCTCGCGTCCAACGCTCGAGTTGAAATAATTGAACTTTTGCGGCGTCGTCGCTAGAAGACGCGCCGCGACAGCCTATCAGCGTTGAGATCGTCATCGACGTGCTGACGTATGGACGTCCTGGTGTTCCCTCGCAAAATCTAATCAAACCGCCAGAAACAATGGAGGAGCAGCTTATCGTCGCCGCCACCGCCACCCAGAGCTGTACGACAGTTCGTGTCCCTTGTTGCAGGAGACGGTGGAACTCGCCGAGCTCACGCCGCCTCCGTAGGGTAGCATGCACCCAGAACCGACGTCGGCGCCTAGCCCGCAGACGACGCTGGGAACTTCTCCAGAGCAGGTGCAGTGCCGCGATCACAACGAGAGAATGAAATGGCGGAAGAAATGTTGTTTGGGCGGGCTCGACGCGCGGCGCGATTTCGTCGCGCGTCGAGTCCCATTTTGGGGTTTTTGTATGAGCGTCAAAACTGGAGCGTCCGGCGCGACGCGATTTCATTTGAGGCGCGATGAAATAATTTTTATCACGTTTGGTGGGTACGCACGGTTAGAGATAGGGTGAGAAGCTCGGTCATCCGGGAGGAGCTCGGAGTAGAGCCGCTGCTCCTCCGCATTGAGAAGAGCCAGATGAGGTGGCTCGGGCATCTAATTAGGATGCCTCCAGGACGCCTCCCTGGTGAGGTGTTCAGGGCACGTCCCACCGGTAGGAGGCCCCGGGGAAGACCCAGGACACGCTGGAGAGACTACGTCTCTCAGCTGGCCTGGGAACGCCTCGGGGTCCCCCGGGAAGAGCTGGATGAAGTGGCTGGGGAGAGGAAAGTCTGGGTTTCCCTGCTTAGGCTGCTGCACCCGCAACCCGACCCCGGATAAGCGGAGGAAAATGGATGGATGGATGGATGGATGGATTATGAGCAGACTTTCACTTTGCATGTCTCTTAGTGAAAAGGGCCTTTTTCCAGCATGCCTGCGCTGAATAAGCGCCAAAAGCGGATTTTTAACAGCGTCTTTCATCCAGCTGCCTCTCTTCCCCACAGTGACTGAGAAACAGGTCTCTATGCAGGAAGAGTGTGAAAATGGTTTAATATGATGGACAAGGTGGTTTTTGGTCAATACATTATATACAGTGAGGATTATGAGCAGACTTTCACTTTGCATGTCTCTTAGTGAAAATGGCCTGTTTCCAGCATGCCTGCGCTGAATAAGCGTCAAAAGCGGATTTTTAACAGCGTCTTTCATCCAAGCTGCCACTCTTCTCCACAGTGACTGAGAAACAGGTCTCTATGCAGGAAGAGTGTGAAAATGGTTTAATATGATGGACAAGGTGGTTTTTGGTCAATACATTATATACAGTGAGGATTATGAGCAGATTTTCACTTTGCATGTCTCTTAGTGAAAAGGGCCTGTTTCCAGCATGCCTGCGCTGAATAAGCGCCAAAAGCGGATTTCTAACAGCGTCTTTCATCCAAGCTGCCTCTCTTCCCCACAGTGACTGAGAAACAGGTCTCTATGCAGGAAGAGTGTGAAAATGGTTTAATATGATGGACAAGGTGGTTTTTGGTCAATACATTATATACAGTGAGGATTATGAGCAGATTTTCACTTTGCATGTCTCTTAGTGAAAAGGGCCTGTTTCCAGCATGCCTGCGCTGAATAAGCGCCAAAAGCGGATTTCTAACAGCGTCTTTCATCCAAGCTGCCACTCTTCTCCACAGTGACTGAGAAACAGGTCTCTATGCAGGAAGAGTGTGAAAATGGTTTAATATGATGGACAAGGTGGTTTTTGGTCAATACATTATATACAGTGAGGATTATGAGCAGACTTTCACTTTGCATGTCTCTTAGTGAAAATGGCCTGTTTCCAGCATGCCTGCGCTGAATAAGCGCCAAAAGCGGATTTCTAACAGCGTCTTTCATCCAAGCTGCCTCTCTTCTCCACAGTGACTGAGAAACAGGTCTCTATGCAGGAAGAGTGTGAAAATGGTTTAATATGATGGACAAGGTGGTTTTTGGTCAATACATTATATACAGTGAGGATTATGAGCAGATTTTCACTTTGCATGTCTCTTAGTGAAAAGGGCCTGTTTCCAGCATGCCTGCGCTGAATAAGCGCCAAAAGCGGATTTCTAACAGCGTCTGTCATCCAAGCTGCCTCTCTTCTCCACAGTGACTGAGAAACAGGTCTCTATGCAGGAAGAGTGTGAAAATGGTTTAATATGATGGACAAGGTGGTTTTTGGTCAATACATTATATACAGTGAGGATTATGAGCAGACTTTCACTTTGCATGTCTCTTAGTGAAAAGGGCCTGTTTCCAGCATGCCTGCGCTGAATAAGCGTCAAAAGCGGATTTTTAACAGCGTCTTTCATCCAAGCTGCCACTCTTCTCCACAGTGACTGAGAAACAGGTCTCTATGCAGGAAGAGTGTGAAAAGGGTTTAATATGATGGACAAGGTGGTTTTTGGTCAATACATTATATACAGTGATGATTATGAGCAGATTTTCACTTTGCATGTCTCTTAGTGAAAAGGGCCTGTTTCCAGCATCCCCGCGCTGAATAAGCGTCAAAAGCGGATTTTTAACAGCGTCTTTCATTCAAGCTGCCTCTCCTCCCCACAGTGACTGAGAAACAGGTCTCTATGCAGGAAGAGTGTGAAAAGGGTTTAATATGATGGACAAGGTGGTTTTTGGTCAATACATTATATACAGTGAGGATTATGAGCAGATTTTCACTTTGCATGTCTCTTAGTGAAAAGGGCCTGTTTCCAGCATGCCTGCGCTGAATAAGCGCCAAAAGCGGATTTCTAACAGCGTCTTTCATCCAAGCTGCCTCTCTTCTCCATAGTGACTGAGAAACAGGTCTCTATGCAGGACAAAAACGCCATACTAATAGCTCAGGGAAAAATGTTCAAAAAAGTGATCTCTCCAAATACTAAAAAAAGTCAATGAACAGCATGTTCAGGCTGTTTATAGTATAGCCTGTTGAAAAATGGTCTAAAAAGTCAATATTTTGAGCTTTAGGCCAAAGTTTAGTATGGAGAAAAACGCCATACTATAGCTCAGGAAAAATGGTCAAAAAGTGATCTTTCAAACGCTGAAAAAGTCATAGAACAGCATGTTCGGGCTGTTTATAGTGTAATCTGTTGAAAAATGGTCGAAAAAGTCAATATTTTGAGTGTTTGAGGCCAAAGTTTAGTATGGAGAAAAACGCCATACTATAGCTCAGGAAAAATGGTCAAAAAAGTGATCTCCCCAAATACTGAAAAAAGTCATTGAACACCATGTTCAGGCTGTTTATAGTGTAATCTGTTGAAAAATGGTCTAAAAAGTCAATATTTTGAGCGTTTTAGGCCAAAGTTTAGTATGGAGAAAACGCCATACTATAGCTCAGGGAAAAATGTTCAAAAAGTGATCTCTTCAAATACTGAAAAAGTCATTGAACAGCATGTTCAGGCTGTTTATAGTATAGCCTGTTGAAAAAATGGTCTAAAAAGTCAATATTTTGAGCATTTTAGGCCAAAGTTTCAGTATGGAGAAAAAGCCATACTATAGCTCAGGGAAAATGGTCAAAAAGTAATCTCTCCAAATACTGAAAAAGTCATAGAACAGCATGTTCGAGACTGTTTATAGTGTAATCTGTTGAAAAATGGTCTAAAAAGTCAATATTTTGAGCATTTCAGGCCAAAGTTTAGTATGGAGAAAAACGCCATACTATAGCTCAGGGAAAAAGGTCAAAAAGTGATCTTTCAAACGCTGAAAAAGTCACAGAACAGCATGTTTGGGCATTTTATAGAGTAATTTGTTGAAAAAAGGTCTAAAAAGTCAATATTTTGAGTGTTTGAGGCCAAAGTTTAGTATGGACAAAAACGCCATATTATAGGTCAGGGAAAAAGGTCAAAAAGTGATCTCCCCAAATACTGAAAAAGTCATTGAACACCATGTTCAGGCTGTTTACAGCAGAGCCTGTTGAAAAACAGTCGAAAAAGTCAATATTTTGAGCGCTTGAGGCCAAAGTTTAGTATGGAGAAAACGCCATACTATAGCTCAGGGAAAAAGTTCAAAAAGTGATCTTTCAAACGCTGAAAAGTCACTGAACAGCATGTTGATGCTGTTTATACTGTAGTCTGTTGAAAAATCAACTAAAACTCAATATTTTGAGCATTTTAAGCCAAAGTTTCAGATGGAGAAAAACGCCATACTATAGCTCAGGAAAAATGGTCAAAAGTAATCTCTCCAAATACTGAAAAGTCATAGAACAGCATGTTCGAGCTGTTTATAGTGTAATCTGTTGAAAAATGGTCTAAAACGCCAATATTTTGAGCGCTTGAGGCCAAAGTTTAGTATGGAGAAAACGCCATACTATAGCTCAGGGAAAAAGGTCAAAAAGTGATCTTTCAAACGCTGAAAAAGTCAAGGAACAGCATGTTTGGGCATTTTATAGTGTAATTTGTTGAAAAAAGGTCTAAAAAGTCAATATTTTGAGTGTTTGAGGCCAAAGTTTAGTATGGAGAAAAACGCCATACTATAGCTCAGGGAAAAATGTTCAAAAAGTGATCTCTCCAAATACTAAAAAGTCATTGAACAGCATGTTCAGGCTGTTTATAGTATAGCCTGTAGAAAAAATGTTCAAAAAAGTAAATTTTTGGAGCTTTTAAGCCAAAATTTTAGTATGGAGAAAAAGTCCATATTATAGCTCGGGGAAAAAGGTCAAAAAGTGATCTTTCAAACGCTGAAAAAGTCACAGAACAGCATGTTGATGCTGTTTATAGTGTAATCTGTTGAAAAATGGTCTAAAAAGTCAATATTTTGAGCATTTGAGGCCAAAGTTTAGTATGGAGAAAAACGCCATACTATAGCTCAGGGAAAAAGGTCAAAAAGTGATCTTTCAAACGCTGAAAAAGTCACAGAACAGCATGTTTGGGCATTTTATAGAGTAATTTGTTGAAAAAAAGGTCTAAAAAGTCAATATTTTGAGTGTTTGAGGCCAAAGTTTAGTATGGAGAAAAACGCCATATTATAGGTCAGGGAAAAAAGGTCAAAAAGTAATCTCCCAAATACTGAAAAAGTCATTGAACAGCATGTTCAGGCTGTTTATAGTATAGCCTGTTGAAAAAATGGTCTAAAAAGTCAATATTTTGAGCGTTTGAGGCCAAAGTTTAGTGTGGAGAAAAACGCCATACTATAGCTCAGGGAAAAAGGGTAAAAAAAAGTGATCTTTCGAAAAGCTGAAAAAGTCACTGAACAGCATGTTCAGGCTGTTTATAGTGTAGCCTGTTGAAAAATGGTCTAAAAGTCAATATTTTGAGCATTTTAAGCCAAAGTTTAGTATGGAGAAAAACGCCATACTATAGCTCAGGAAAAATGGTCAAAAGTGATCTTCCAAATACTGAAAAAGTCATAGAACAGCATGTTCGAGCTGTTTATAGTGTAATCTGTTGAAAAATGGTCTAAAAAGTCAATATTTTGAGCATTTGAGGCCAAAGTTTAGTATGGAGAAAACGCCATACTATAGCTCAGGGAAAAAGGTCAAAAAGTGATCTTTCAAACGCTGAAAAAAGTCACAGAACAGCATGTTTGGGCATTTTATAGAGTAATTTGTTGAAAAAAGGTCTAAAAAGTCAATATTTTGAGTGTTTGAGGCCAAAGTTTAGTATGGACAAAAACGCCATATTATAGGTCAGGGAAAAAGGTCAAAAAGTGATCTCCCCAAATACTGAAAAAGTCATTGAACACCATGTTCAGGCTGTTTACAGCAGAGCCTGTTGAAAAACAGTCGAAAAAGTCAATATTTTGAGCGCTTGAGGCCAAAGTTTAGTATGGAGAAAAACGCCATACTATAGCTCAGGGAAAAAGTTCAAAAAGTGATCTTTCAAACGCTGAAAAGTCACTGAACAGCATGTTGATGCTGTTTATACTGTAGTCTGTTGAAAAAATCAACTAAAACTTCATTTTTTGAGCATTTTAAGCCAAAGTTTCAGATGGAGAAAAACGCCATACTATAGCTCAGGAAAAATGGTCAAAAAGTAATCTCTCCAAATACTGAAAAGTCATAGAACAGCATGTTCGAGCTGTTTATAGTGTAATCTGTTGAAAAATGGTCTAAAACGCCAATATTTTGAGCGCTTGAGGCCAAAGTTTAGTATGGAGAAAAACGCCATACTATAGCTCAGGGAAAAAGGTCAAAAAGTGATCTTTCAAACGCTGAAAAAGTCAAGGAACAGCATGTTTGGGCATTTTATAGTGTAATTTGTTGAAAAAGGTCTAAAAAGTCAATATTTTGAGTGTTTCACCAAAGTTTCAGATGGAGAAAGACGCCATACTATAGCTCAGGGAAAAAGGTCAAAAAGTGATCTCTCCAAATACTGAAAAGTCATTGAACAGCATGTTCAGGCTGTTCATAGTATAGCCTGTTGAAAAAATGGTCTAAAAAGTCAATATTTTGAGCATTTAAGCCAAAGTTTCGTATGGAGAAAAACGCCATACTATAGCTCAGGGAAAAATGGTCAAAAAGTGATCTTTCGAAACGCTGAAAAAAGTCACAGAACAGCATGTTCGGGCTGTTTATAGTGTAATCTGTTGAAAAAAGGTCTAAAAAGTCAATATTTTGAGCATTTCAGGCCAAAGTTTAGTATGGAGAAAAACGCCATACTATAGCTCAGGGAAAAAGGTCAAAAAGTGATCTTTCAAACGCTGAAAAAGTCACAGAACAGCATGTTTGGGCATTTTATAGAGTAATTTGTTGAAAAAAGGTCTAAAAAGTCAATATTTTGAGTGTTTGAGGCCAAAGTTTAGTATGGACAAAAACGCCATATTATAGGTCAGGGAAAAAGGTCAAAAAGTGATCTCCCAAATACTGAAAAAGTCATTGAACACCATGTTCAGGCTGTTTACAGCAGAGCCTGTTGAAAAACAGTCGAAAAAGTCAATATTTTGAGCGCTTGAGGCCAAAGTTTAGTATGGAGAAAAACGCCATACTATAGCTCAGGGAAAAAGTTCAAAAAGTGATCTTTCAAACGCTGAAAAGTCACTGAACAGCATGTTGATGCTGTTTATACTGTAGTCTGTTGAAAAATCAACTAAAACTCAATATTTTGAGCATTTTAAGCCAAAGTTTCAGATGGAGAAAAACGCCATACTATAGCTCAGGAAAAATGGTCAAAAAGTAATCTCTCCAAATACTGAAAAGTCATAGAACAGCATGTTCGAGCTGTTTATAGTGTAATCTGTTGAAAAATGGTCTAAAACGTCAATATTTTGAGCGCTTGAGGCCAAAGTTTAGTATGGAGAAAAACGCCATACTATAGCTCAGGGAAAAAGGTCAAAAAGTGATCTTTCAAACGCTGAAAAAGTCAAGGAACAGCATGTTTGGGCATTTTATAGTGTAATTTGTTGAAAAAAGGTCTAAAAAGTCAATATTTTGAGTGTTTTAGGCCAAAGTTTCAGATGGAGAAAAACGCCATACTATAGCTCAGGGAAAAATGTTCAAAAAGTGATCTCTCCAAATACTGAAGAGTCATTGAACAGCATGTTCAGGCTGTTTATAGTATAGCCTGTTGAAAAAATGGTCTAAAAAGTCAATATTTTGAGCATTTTAGGCCAAAGTTTAGTATGGAGAAAAACGCCATACTAAAGCTCAGGGAAAAAGGTCAAAAAGTGATCTTTCAAACGCTGAAAAAGTCACAGAACAGCATGTTCGGGCTGTTTATAGTGTAATCTGTTGAAAAATGGTCTAAAAAGTCAATATTTTGAGCATTTCAGGCCAAAGTTTAGTATGGAGAAAACGCCATACTATAGCTCAGGGAAAAAGGTCAAAAAGTGATCTTTCAAACGCTGAAAAAGTCACAGACCAGCATGTTTGGGCATTTTATAGAGTAATTTGTTGAAAAAAGGTCTAAAAAGTCAATATTTTGAGTGTTTGAGGCCAAAGTTTAGTATGGAGAAAAACGCCATACTATAGCTCAGGGAAAAAGGTCAAAAAGTGATCTTCAAATACTGAAAAAGTCATTGAACAGCATGTTCAGGCTGTTTATAGCAGTAGCCTGTTGAAAAACAGTCTAAAAAGTCAATATTTTGAGCGTTTGAGGCCAAAGTTTAGTATGGAGAAAACGCCATACTATAGCTCAGGGAAAAAGGTCAAAAAGTGATCTTCAAACGCTGAAAAAGTCATTGAACAGCATGTTCAGGCGGTTTAAAGTATAGCCTGTTGAAAAATCAACTAAAAAGTCAATATTTTGAGCATTTGAGGCCAAAGTTTAGTATGGAGAAAAACGCCATACTATAGCTCAGGGAAAAAGTTCAAAAAGTGATCTTTCAAACGCTGAAAAGTCACTGAACAGCATGTTGATGCTGTTTATACTGTAGTCTGTTGAAAAATCAACTAAAACTCAATATTTTGAGCATTTTAAGCCAAAGTTTCGTATGGAGAAAAACGCCATACTATAGCTCAGGAAAAATGGTCAAAAAGTAATCTCCAAATACTGAAAAGTCATAGAACAGCATGTTCGAGCTGTTTATAGTGTAATCTGTTGAAAAATGGTCTAAAACGTCAATATTTTGAGCTGCTTGAGGCCAAAGTTTAGTATGGAGAAAAACGCCATACTATAGCTCAGGGAAAAAGGTCAAAAAGTGATCTTTCAAACGCTGAAAAAGTCAAGGAACAGCATGTTTGGGCATTTTATAGTGTAATTTGTTGAAAAAAAGGTCTAAAAAGTCAATATTTTGAGTGTTTCGGGCCAAAGTTTCGTATGGAGAAAGACGCCATACTATAGCTCAGGGAAAAATGTTCAAAAAGTAATCTCTCCAAATACTGAAAAAAGTCATAGAACAGCATGTTCAGGCTGTTCATAGTATAGCCTGTTGAAAAAAATGGTCTAAAAAGTCAATATTTTGAGCGTTTTAGGCCAAAGTTTAGTATGGAGTAAAAGTCCATACTATAGCTCAAGGAAAAACGGTCAAAAAAGTGCTCTTTCAAACGCTGAAAAAGTCACTGAACAGCATGTTCAGGTGTTTATAGTGTAATCTGTTGAAAAAATGGTCTAAAAAGTCAATATTTTGAGCATTTGAGGCCAAAGTTTAGTATGGAGAAAAACGCCATACTATAGCTCAGGGAAAAAGGTCAAAAAGTGATCTTTCAAACGCTGAAAAAGTCACAGAACAGCATGTTCGGGCTGTTTATAGTGTAATCTGTTGAAAAATCAACTAAAAGTCAATATTTTGAGCATTTTAGGCCAAAGTTTAGTATGGAGAAAAACGCCATACTATAGCTCAGGAAAAATGGTCAAAAAGTGATCTCCAAATACTGAAAAAGTCATTGAACAGCATGTTCGAGCTGTTTATAGTGTAATCTGTTGAAAAATGGTCTAAAAAGTCAATATTTTGAGCGCTTGAGGCCAAAGTTTAGTATGGAGAAAAACGCCATACTATAGCTCAGGGAAAAAGGTCAAAAAGTGATCTTTCAAACGCTGAAAAAGTCACAGAACAGCATGTTTGGGCATTTTATAGTGTAATTTGTTGAAAAAAGGTCTAAAAAGTCAATATTTTGAGTGTTTGAGGCCAAAGTTTAGTATGGAGAAAAACGCCATACTATAGCTCAGGGAAAAAGGTCAAAAAGTGATCTTCCAAATACTGAAAAAGTCATTGAACAGCATGTTCAGGCTGTTTATAGTGTAGCCTGTTGAAAAAAGTCTAAAAGTCAATATTTTGAGCATTTGAGGCCAAAGTTTAGTATGGAGAAAAACGCCATACTATAGCTCAGGGAAAAAGGTCAAAAAGTGATCTTTCAAACGCTGAAAAAGTCACAGAACAGCATGTTCGAGCTGTTTATAGTGTAATCTGTTGAAAAATGGTCTAAAAAGTCAATATTTTGAGCATTTGAGGCCAAAGTTTAGTATGGAGAAAACGCCATACTATAGCTCAGGGAAAAAGGTCAAAAAGTGATCTTTCAAACGCTGAAAAAGTCACAGAACAGCATGTTTGGGCATTTTATAGAGTAATTTGTTGTAAAAAGTGTCTAAAAAGTCAATTTTTTGAGTGTTTGAGGCCAAGGTTTCGTGTGGACAAAACGCCATATTATAGGTCAGGGAAAAAGGTCAAAAAGTGATCTCCCAAATACTGAAAAAGTCATTGAACACCATGTTCAGGCTGTTTACAGCAGAGCCTGTTGAAAAACAGTCTAAAAAGTCAATATTTTGAGCGCTTGAGGCCAAAGTTTAGTATGGAGAAAACGCCATACTATAGCTCAGGGAAAAAGTTCAAAAAGTGATCTTTCAAACGCTGAAAAGTCACTGAACAGCATGTTGATGCTGTTTATACTGTAGTCTGTTGAAAAATCAACTAAAACTCAATATTTTGAGCATTTTAAGCCAAAGTTTCAGTATGGAGAAAAACGCCATACTATAGCTCAGGAAAAATGGTCAAAAGTAATCTCCAAATACTGAAAAGTCATAGAACAGCATGTTCGAGCTGTTTATAGTGTAATCTGTTGAAAAATGGTCTAAAACGTCAATATTTTGAGCGCTTGAGGCCAAAGTTTAGTATGGAGAAAAACGCCATACTATAGCTCAGGGAAAAAGGTCAAAAGTGATCTTTCAAACGCTGAAAAAGTCACAGAACAGCATGTTTGGGCATTTTATATTTTAATTTGTTGAAAAAAGGTCTAAAAAGTCAATATATTGAGATTATGAAGCCAAAGTTTAGTATGGAGAAAAACGCCATACTATAGCTCAGGGAAAAAAGTTCAAAAAAGTGATCTCTTCAAATACTAAAAAAGTCATTGAAAAGCAAGTTCAGGCTGTTTATAGTATAGCCTGTTGAAAAAATGGTCTAAAAAGTCAATATTTTGAGCGCTTTGAGGCCAAAGTTTAGTATGGAGAAAAACGCCATACTATAGCTCAGGGAAAAAGGTCAAAAAGTGATCTTTCAAACGCTGAAAAGTCACTGAACAGCATGTTCGGGCTGTTTATAGTGTAATCTGTTGAAAAATGGTCTAAAAAGTCAATATTTTGAGCATTTGAGGCCAAAGTTTAGTATGGAGAAAAACGCCATACTATAGCTCAGGGAAAAAGGTCAAAAAGTGATCTTTCAAACGCTGAAAAAGTCATAGAACAGCATGTTCGGGCTGTTTATAGTGTAATCTGTTGAAAAAAAGGTCTAAAAAGTCAATATTTTGAGTGTTTCAGGCCAAAGTTTAGTATGGAGAAAAACGCCATACTATAGCTCAGGGAAAAAGGTCAAAAAGTGATCTTTCAAACGCTGAAAAAGTCATTGAACAGCATGTTCAGGCTGTTTATAGAGTAATTTGTTGAAAAACAGTCTAAAAAGTCAATATTTTGAGCGTTTGAGGCCAAAGTTTAGTATGGAGAAAACGCCATACTATAGCTCAGGGAAAAAGGTCAAAAAGTGATCTTTCAAATACTGAAAAAGTCATTGAACAGCATGTTCAGGCTGTTTATAGTGTAGCCTGTTGAAAAATCATCTAAAAGTCAATATTTTGAGCGTTTGAGGCCAAAGTTTAGTATGGAGAAAACGCCATACTATAGCTCAGGGAAAAAGTTCAAAAAGTGATCTTTCAAACGCTGAAAAGTCACTGAACAGCATGTTGATGCTGTTTATACTGTAGTCTGTTGAAAAATCAACTAAAACTCAATATTTTGAGCATTTTAAGCCAAAGTTTCAGATGGAGAAAAACGCCATACTATAGCTCAGGAAAAATGGTCAAAAAGTAATCTCCAAATACTGAAAAGTCATAGAACAGCATGTTCGAGCTGTTTATAGTGTAATCTGTTGAAAAATGGTCTAAAACGTCAATATTTTGAGCGCTTGAGGCCAAAGTTTAGTATGGAGAAAAACGCCATACTATAGCTCAGGGAAAAAGGTCAAAAAGTGATCTTTCAAACGCTGAAAAAGTCAAGGAACAGCATGTTTGGGCATTTTATAGTGTAATTTGTTGAAAAAAATGTCTAAAAAGTCAATATTTTGAGTGTTTGGGGCCAAAGTTTTGTATGGAGAAAGACGCCATACTATAGCTCAGGGAAAATGTTCAAAAAGCGATCTCTCCAAATACTGAAAAAGTCATTGAACAGCATGTTCAGGCTGTTCATAGTATAGCCTGTTGAAAAAATGGTCTAAAAAGTCAATATTTTGAGCGTTTAGGCCAAAGTTTAGTATGGAGTAAAAGTCCATACTATAGCTCAGGGAAAAAGGTCAAAAAGTGATCTTTCAAACGCTGAAAAAGTCACTGAACAGCATGTTCGGCTGTTTATAGTGTAATCTGTTGAAAAAATCAACTAAAAGTCAATATTTTGAGCATTTTAAGCCAAAGTTTAGTATGGAGAAAAACGCCATACTATAGCTCAGGGAAAAAGGTCAAAAAGTGATCTTTCAAACGCTGAAAAAGTCACAGAACAGCATGTTCGGGCTGTTTATAGTGTAATCTGTTGAAAAATGGTCTAAAAGTCAATATTTTGAGCATTTGAGGCCAAAGTTTAGTATGGAGAAAACGCCATACTATAGCTCAGGGAAAAAGGTCAAAAAGTGATCTTTCAAACGCTGAAAAAGTCACAGAACAGGATGTTTGGGCAATTTATAAAGTAATGTGTTGAGAAAAAGGTCTAAAAAGTCAATATTTTGAGTGTTTGAGGCCAAAGTTTAGTATGGACAAAAACGCCATATTATAGGTCAGGGAAAAAGGTCAAAAAGTGATCTCCCAAATACTGAAAAAGTCATTGAACAGCATGTTCAGGCTGTTTACAGCAGAGCCTGTTGAAAAACAGTCTAAAAAGTCAATATTTTGAGCGCTTGAGGCCAAAGTTTAGTATGGAGAAAAACGCCATACTATAGCTCAGGGAAAAAGTTCAAAAAGTGATCTTTCAAACGCTGAAAAAGTCACTGAACAGCATGTTGATGCTGTTTATACTGTAGTCTGTTGAAAAATCAACTAAAACTCAATATTTTGAGCATTTTAAGCCAAAGTTTCAGATGGAGAAAAACGCCATACTATAGCTCAGGAAAAATGGTCAAAAAGTAATCTCCAAATACTGAAAAGTCATAGAACAGCATGTTCGAGCTGTTTATAGTGTAATCTGTTGAAAAATGGTCTAAAAACGTCAATATTTTGAGCGCTTGAGGCCAAAGTTTAGTATGGAGAAAAACGCCATACTATAGCTCAGGGAAAAAGGTCAAAAAGTGATCTTTCAAACGCTGAAAAAGTCACAGAACAGCATGTTTGGGCATTTTATAGAGTAATTTGTTGAAAAAGGTCTAAAAAGTCAATATTTTGAGTGTTTGAGGCCAAAGTTTAGTATGGACTAAAACGCCATATTATAGGTCAGGGAAAAAGGTCAAAAAGTGATCTCCCAAATACTGAAAAAGTCATTGAACACCATGTTCAGGCTGTTTACAGCAGAGCCTGTTGAAAAACAGTCGAAAAAGTCAATATTTTGAGCGCTTTGAGGCCAAAGTTTAGTATGGAGAAAAACGCCATACTATAGCTCAGGGAAAAAGTTCAAAAAGTGATCTTTCAAACGCTGAAAAGTCACTGAACAGCATGTTGATGCTGTTTATACTGTAGTCTGTTGAAAAATCAACTAAAACTCAATATTTTGAGCATTTTAAGCCAAAGTTTCAGATGGAGAAAAACGCCATACTATAGCTCAGGAAAAATGGTCAAAAAGTAATCTCTCCAAATACTGAAAAGTCATAGAACAGCATGTTCGAGCTGTTTATAGTGTAATCTGTTGAAAAATGGTCTAAAACGCCAATATTTTGAGCGCTTGAGGCCAAAGTTTAGTATGGAGAAAAACGCCATACTATAGCTCAGGGAAAAAGGTCAAAAAGTGATCTTTCAAACGCTGAAAAAGTCAAGGAACAGCATGTTTGGGCATTTTATAGTGTAATTTGTTGAAAAAAGGTCTAAAAAGTCAATATTTTGAGTTGTTTGAGCCAAAGTTTCGAATGGAGAAAGACGCCATACTATAGCTCAGGGAAAAATGTTCAAAAAAGCGATCTCTCCAAATACTAAAAAAAGTCATTGAACAGCATGTTCAGGCTGTTCATAGTATAGCCTGTTGAAAAAATGGTCTAAAAAGTCAATATTTTGAGCTGCTTTAGGCCAAAGTTTAGTATGGAGTAAAAGTCCATACTATAGCTCAGGGAAAAAGGTCAAAAAGTGATCTTTCAAACGCTGAAAAAGTCACAGAACAGCATGTTCGGGCTGTTTATAGTGTAATCTGTTGAAAAATGGTCTAAAAAGTCAATATTTTGAGCATTTCAGGCCAAAGTTTAGTATGGAGAAAAACGCCATACTATAGCTCAGGGAAAAAGGTCAAAAAGTGATCTTTCAAACGCTGAAAAAGTCACAGAACAGCATGTTTGGGCATTTTATAGAGTAATTTGTTGAAAAAAGGTCTAAAAAGTCAATATTTTGAGTGTTTGAGGCCAAAGTTTAGTATGGACAAAACGCCATATTATAGGTCAGGGAAAAAGGTCAAAAAGTGATCTCCCAAATGCTGAAAAAAGTCATTGAACACCATGTTCAGGCTGTTTACAGCAGAGCCTGTTGAAAAAACAGTCGAAAAAGTCAATATTTTGAGCGCTTGAGGCCAAAGTTTAGTATGGAGAAAAACGCCATACTAAAGCTCAGGGAAAAATGTTCAAAAAGTGATCTTTCAAACGCTGAAAAGTCACTGAACAGCATGTTGATGCTGTTTATACTGTAGTCTGTTGAAAAATCAACTAAAACTCAATATTTTGAGCATTTTAAGCCAAAGTTTCAGATGGAGAAAAACGCCATACTATAGCTCAGGAAAAATGGTCAAAAAGTAATCTCTCCAAATACTGAAAAGTCATAGAACAGCATGTTCGAGCTGTTTATAGTGTAATCTGTTGAAAAATGGTCTAAAACGCCAATATTTTGAGCGCTTGAGGCCAAAGTTTAGTATGGAGAAAAACGCCATACTATAGCTCAGGGAAAAAGGTCAAAAAGTGATCTTTCAAACGCTGAAAAAGTCAAGGAACAGCATGTTTGGGCATTTTATAGTGTAATTTGTTGAAAAAAGGTCTAAAAAGTCAATATTTTGAGTGTTTCAGCCAAAGTTTCAGATGGAGAAAGACGCCATACTATAGCTCAGGGAAAATGTTCAAAAAGCGATCTCTCCAAATACTAAAAAGTCATGGAACAGCAGGGTCATGCTGTTCATAGTATAGCCTGTTGAAAAAATGGTCTAAAAAGTCAATATTTTGAGCGTTTTAGGCCAAAGTTTAGTATGGAGTAAAACGTCCATACTATAGCTCAGGGAAAAAGGTCAAAAAGTGATCTTTCAAACGCTGAAAAAGTCACAGAACAGCATGTTCGGGCTGTTTATAGTGTAATCTGTTGAAAAATGGTCTAAAAAGTCAATATTTTGAGCATTTCAGGCCAAAGTTTAGTATGGAGAAAAACGCCATACTATAGCTCAGGGAAAAAGGTCAAAAAGTGATCTTTCAAACGCTGAAAAAGTCACAGAACAGCATGTTTGGGCATTTTATAGAGTAATTTGTTGAAAAAAGGTCTAAAAAGTCAATATTTTGAGTGTTTGAGGCCAAAGTTTAGTATGGACAAAACGCCATATTATAGGTCAGGGAAAAAGGTCAAAAAGTGATCTCCCAAATACTGAAAAAGTCATTGAACACCATGTTCAGGCTGTTTACAGCAGAGCCTGTTGAAAAACAGTCTAAAAGTCAATATTTTGAGCGCTTGAGGCCAAAGTTTAGTATGGAGAAAAACGCCATACTATAGCTCAGGGAAAAAGTTCAAAAAGTGATCTTTCAAACGCTGAAAAGTCACTGAACAGCATGTTGATGCTGTTTATACTGTAGTCTGTTGAAAAATCAACTAAAACTCAATATTTTGAGCATTTTAAGCCAAAGTTTCAGATGGAGAAAAACGCCATACTATAGCTCAGGAAAAATGGTCAAAAGTAATCTCTCCAAATACTGAAAAGTCATAGAACAGCATGTTCGAGCTGTTTATAGTGTAATCTGTTGAAAAATGGTCTAAAACGCCAATATTTTGAGCGCTTGAGGCCAAAGTTTAGTATGGAGAAAAACGCCATACTATAGCTCAGGGAAAAAGGTCAAAAAGTGATCTTTCAAACGCTGAAAAAGTCAAGGAACAGCATGTTTGGGCATTTTATAGTGTAATTTGTTGAAAAAGGTCTAAAAAGTCAATATTTTGAGTGTTTCACCAAAGTTTCAGATGGAGAAAGACGCCATACTATAGCTCAGGGAAAAATGTTCAAAAAGCGATCTCTCCAAATACTAAAAAGTCATTGAACAGCATGTTCAGGCTGTTCATAGTATAGCCTGTTGAAAAAATGGTCTAAAAAGTCAATATTTGGAGCGTTTTAGGCCAAAGTTTAGTATGGAGTAAAAGTCCATACTATAGCTCAGGGAAAAAGGTCAAAAAGTGATCTTTCAAACGCTGAAAAAGTCACAGAACAGCATGTTCGGGCTGTTTATAGTGTAATCTGTTGAAAAATGGTCTAAAAAGTCAATATTTTGAGCATTTGAGGCCAAAGTTTAGTATGGAGAAAAACGCCATACTATAGCTCAGGGAAAAAGGTCAAAAAGTGATCTTTCAAACGCTGAAAAAGTCACAGAACAGCATGTTTGGGCATTTTATAGAGTAATTTGTTGAAAAAAGGTCTAAAAAGTCAATATTTTGAGTGTTTGAGGCCAAAGTTTAGTATGGACAAAAACGCCATATTATAGGGCAGGGAAAAAGGTCAAAAAGTGATCTCCCAAATACTGAAAAAGTCATTGAACAGCATGTTCAGGCTGTTTATAGCAGAGCCTGTTGAAAAACAGTCTAAAAAGTCAATATTTTGAGCGTTTGAGGCCAAAGTTTAGTATGGAGAAAACGCCATACTATAGCTCAGGGAAAAAGGTCAAAAAGTGATCTTCAAACGCTGAAAAGTCACTGAACAGCATGTTGATGCTGTTTATACTGTAGTCTGTTGAAAAATCAACTAAAAGTCAATATTTTGAGCGCTTGAGGCCAAAGTTTAGTATGGAGAAAACGCCATACTATAGCTCAGGGAAAAAGGTCAAAAAGTGATCTTTCAAACGCTGAAAAAGTCACTGAACAGCATGTTCGATGCTGTTTATAGTGTAATCTGTTGAAAAATCAACTAAAAAGTCAATATTTTGAGCATTTTAGGCCAAAGTTTAGTATGGAGAAAAACGCCATACTATAGCTCAGGGAAAAAGGTCAAAAAGTGATCTTCCAAATACTGAAAAAGTCATTGAACAGCATGTTCGAGCTGTTTATAGTGTAATCTGTTGAAAAATGGTCTAAAAGTCAATATTTTGAGCGTTTGAGGCCAAAGTTTAGTATGGAGAAAACGCCATACTATAGCTCAGGGAAAAAGGTCAAAAAGTGATCTTTCAAACGCTGAAAAAGTCACAGAACAGCATGTTTGGGCATTTTATAGTGTAATTTGTTGAAAAAAAGGTCTAAAAAGTCAATATTTTGAGTGTTTGAGGCCAAAGTTTAGTATGGAGAAAAACGCCATACTATAGCTCAGGGAAAATGGTCAAAAAGTGATCTTCCAAATACTGAAAAAGTCATTGAACAGCATGTTCAGGCTGTTTATAGTGTAATCTGTTGAAAAATGGTCAAAAAAGTCAATATTTTGAGCGCTTTAGGCCAAAGTTTAGTATGGAGAAAAACACCATACTATAGCTCAGGAAAAAATGGTCAAAAAGTGATCTTTCAAACGCTGAAAAAGTCACAGAACAGCATGTTTGGGCATTTTATAGTGTAATTTGTTGAAAAATGGTCTAAAAAGTCAATATTTTGAGTGTTTGAGGCCAAAGTTTAGTATGGAGAAAACGCCATACTATAGCTCAGGGAAAAAGGTCAAAAAGTGATCTCCCAAATACTGAAAAAGTCATTGAACAGCATGTTCAAGCTGTTTATAGCAGAGCCTGTTGAAAAAATGGTCTAAAAAGTCAATATTTTGAGCGTTTGAGGCCAAAGTTTAGTATGGAGAAAAACGCCATACTATAGCTCAGGGAAAAAGTTCAAAAAGTGATCTTTCAAACGCTGAAAAGTCACTGAACAGCATGTTGATGCTGTTTATACTGTAGTCTGTTGAAAAATCAACTAAAAGTCAATATTTTGAGCATTTTAAGCCAAAGTTTCAGATGGAGAAAAACGCCAGACTATAGCTCCGGAAAAAATGGTCAAAAAGTAATCTCTCCAAATACTGAAAAGAGTCATAGAACAGCATGTTCGAGCTGTTTATAGTGTAATCTGTTGAAAAATGGTCTAAAACGTCAATATTTTGAGCGCTTGAGGCCAAAGTTTAGTATGGAGAAAAACGCCATACTATAGCTCAGGGAAAAAGGTCAAAAAGTGATCTTTCAAACGCTGAAAAAGTCACAGAACAGCATGTTTGGGCATTTTATAGAGTAATTTGTTGAAAAAGGTCTAAAAAGTCAATATTTTGAGTGTTTGAGGCCAAAGTTTAGTATGGAGAAAACGCCATATTATAGGTCAGGGAAAAAGGTCAAAAAGTGATCTCCCAAATACTGAAAAAGTCATTGAACACCATGTTCAGGCTGTTTACAGCAGAGCCTGTTGAAAAAACAGTCTAAAAAGTCAATATTTTGAGCGCTTGAGGCCAAAGTTTAGTATGGAGAAAAACGCCATACTATAGCTCAGGGAAAAAGTTCAAAAAGTGATCTTTCAAACGCTGAAAAGTCACTGAACAGCATGTTGATGCTGTTTATACTGTAGTCTGTTGAAAAATCAACTAAAACTCAATATTTTGAGCATTTTAAGCCAAAGTTTCAGATGGAGAAAAACGCCATACTATAGCTCAGGAAAAATGGTCAAAAAGTAATCTCTCCAAATACTGAAAAGTCATAGAACAGCATGTTCGAGCTGTTTATAGTGTAATCTGTTGAAAAATGGTCTAAAACGCCAATATTTTGAGCGCTTTGAGGCCAAAGTTTAGTATGGAGAAAAACGCCATACTATAGCTCAGGGAAAAAGGTCAAAAAGTGATCTTTCAAACGCTGAAAAAGTCAAGGAACAGCATGTTTGGGCATTTTATAGTGTAATTTGTTGAAAAAAGGTCTAAAAAGTCAATATTTTGAGTGTTTGAGGCCAAAGTTTCAGATGGAGAAAGACGCCATACTATAGCTCAGGGAAAAATGTTCAAAAAGCGATCTCTCCAAATACTGAAAAAGTCATTGAACAGCATGTTCAGGCTGTTCATAGTATAGCCTGTTGAAAAAATGGTCTAAAAAGTCAATATTTTGAGCTTTTAGGCCAAAGTTTAGTATGGAGTAAAAGTCCATACTATAGCTCAGGGAAAAAGGTCAAAAAGTGATCTTTCAAACGCTGAAAAAGTCACAGAACAGCATGTTCGGGCTGTTTATAGTGTAATCTGTTGAAAAATGGTCTAAAAAGTCAATATTTTGAGCATTTGAGGCCAAAGTTTAGTATGGAGAAAACGCCATACTATAGCTCAGGGAAAAAGGTCAAAAAGTGATCTTTCAAACGCTGAAAAAGTCACAGAACAGCATGTTTGGGCATTTTATAGAGTAATTTGTTGAAAAAAGGTCTAAAAAGTCAATATTTTGAGTGTTTGAGGCCAAAGTTTAGTATGGACAAAAACGCCATATTATAGGTCAGGGAAAAGTGGTCAAAAAGTAATCTCTCCAAATACTGAAAAAAGTCATAGAACAGCATGTTCAGGCTGTTTACAGCAGAGCCTGTTGAAAAAACAGTCGAAAAAGTCAATATTTTGAGCGTTTGAGGCGAAAGTTTAGTATGGAGAAAAACGCCATACTATAGCTCAGGGAAAAAGTTCAAAAAGTGATCTTTCAAACGCTGAAAAAGTCACTGAACAGCATGTTGATGCTGTTTATACTGTAGTCTGTTGAAAAATCAACTAAAAGTCAATATTTTGAGCATTTTAAGCCAAAGTTTCAGATGGAGAAAAACGCCATACTATAGCTCAGGGAAAAATGGTCAAAAAGTAATCTTCCAAATACTGAAAAGTCATAGAACAGCATGTTCGAGCTGTTTATAGTGTAATCTGTTGAAAAATGGTCTAAAAAGTCAATATTTTGAGCGTTTGAGGCCAAAGTTTAGTATGGAGAAAAACGCCATACTATAGCTCAGGGAAACAAGGTAAAAAAGTGATCATTCGAAACGCTGAAAAAAGTCACAGAACAGCATGTTTGGGCATTTTATAGAGTAATTTGTTGAAAAAAGGTCTAAAAAGTCAATATTTTGAGTGTTTGAGGCCAAAGTTTAGTGTGGACAAAAACGCCATATTATAGGTCAGGGAAAAAGGTCAAAAAGTGATCTCCCAAATACTGAAAAAGTCATTGAACACCATGTTCAGGCTGTTTACAGCAGAGCCTGTTGAAAAACAGTCTAAAAAGTCAATATTTTGAGCGCTTGAGGCCAAAGTTTAGTATGGAGAAAACGCCATACTATAGCTCAGGGAAAAAGTTCAAAAAGTGATCTTTCAAACGCTGAAAAGTCACTGAACAGCATGTTGATGCTGTTTATACTGTAGTCTGTTGAAAAATCAACTAAAACTCAATATTTTGAGCATTTTAAGCCAAAGTTTCAGATGGAGAAAAACGCCATACTATAGCTCAGGAAAAATGGTCAAAAGTAATCTCTCCAAATACTGAAAAGTCATAGAACAGCATGTTCGAGCTGTTTATAGTGTAATCTGTTGAAAAATGGTCTAAAACGCCAATATTTTGAGCGCTTGAGGCCAAAGTTTAGTATGGAGAAAAACGCCATACTATAGCTCAGGGAAAAAGGTCAAAAAGTGATCTTTCAAACGCTGAAAAAGTCAAGGAACAGCATGTTTGGGGATTTTATAGTGTGATTTGTTGAATAGAAGGTCTAGAAAGTCAATATTTTGAGTGTTTCGGCCAAAGTTTCAGATGGAGAAAGACGCCATACTATAGCTCAGGGAAAAATGTTCAAAAAGCGATCTCTCCAAATACTAAAAAGTCATTGAAGAGCATGTTCAGGCTGTTCATAGGATAGGCTGTTGGAAAAAATGGTCTAAAAAGTCAATATTTTGAGCGTTTTAGGCCAAAGTTTAGTATGGAGTAAAAGTCCATACTATAGCTCAGGGAAAAAGGTCAAAAAGTGATCTTTCAAACGCTGAAAAAGTCACAGAACAGCATGTTCGGGCTGTTTATAGTGTAATCTGTTGAAAAATGGTCTAAAAAGTCAATATTTTGAGCATTTCAGGCCAAAGTTTAGTATGGAGAAAAACGCCATACTATAGCTCAGGGAAAAAGGTCAAAAAGTGATCTTTCAAACGCTGAAAAAGTCACAGAACAGCATGTTTGGGCATTTTATAGAGTAATTTGTTGAAAAAAGGTCTAAAAAGTCAATATTTTGAGTGTTTGAGGCCAAAGTTTAGTATGGACAAAACGCCATATTATAGGTCAGGGAAAAAGGTCAAAAAGTGATCTCCCAAATACTGAAAAAGTCATTGAACACCATGTTCAGGCTGTTTACAGCAGAGCCTGTTGAAAAACAGTCAAAAAGTCAATATTTTGAGCGCTTGAGGCCAAAGTTTAGTATGGAGAAAACGCCATACTATAGCTCAGGGAAAAAGTTCAAAAAGTGATCTTTCAAACGCTGAAAAGTCACTGAACAGCATGTTGATGCTGTTTATACTGTAGTCTGTTGAAAAATCAACTAAAACTCAATATTTTGAGCATTTTAAGCCAAAGTTTCAGATGGAGAAAAACGCCATACTATAGCTCAGGAAAAATGGTCAAAAAGTAATCTCCAAATACTGAAAAGTCATAGAACAGCATGTTCGAGCTGTTTATAGTGTAATCTGTTGAAAAATGGTCTAAAACGCCAATATTTTGAGCGCTTGAGGCCAAAGTTTAGTATGGAGAAAAACGCCATACTATAGCTCAGGGAAAAAGGTCAAAAAGTGATCTTTCAAACGCTGAAAAAGTCAAGGAACAGCATGTTTGGGCATTTTATAGTGTAATTTGTTGAAAAAAGGTCTAAAAAGTCAATATTTTGAGTGTTTCACCAAAGTTTCAGATGGAGAAAGACGCCATACTATAGCTCAGGGAAAAATGTTCAAAAAGCGATCTCTCCAAATACTAAAAAGTCATTGAACAGCATGTTCAGGCTGTTCATAGTATAGCCTGTTGAAAAAATGGTCTAAAAAGTCAATATTTTGAGCGTTTTAGGCCAAAGTTTAGTATGGAGTAAAAGTCCATACTATAGCTCAGGGAAAAAGGTCAAAAAGTGATCTTTCAAACGCTGAAAAAGTCACTGAACAGCATGTTCGGGTGTTTATAGTGTAATCTGTTGAAAAATCATCTAAAAAGTCAATATTTTAAGCATGCTAAGCCAAAGTTTTGTATGGAGAAACACGCCATACTATAGCTCAGGGAAAAAGGTCAAAAAGTGATCTTTCAAACGCTGAAAAAGTCACAGAACAGCATGTTCGGGCTGTTTATAGTGTAATCTGTTGAAAAATGGTCTAAAAAGTCAATATTTTGAGCATTTCAGGCCAAAGTTTAGTATGGAGAAAAACGCCATACTATAGCTCAGGGAAAAAGGTCAAAAAGTGATCTTTCAAACGCTGAAAAAGTCACAGAACAGCATGTTTGGGCATTTTATAGAGTAATTTGTTGAAAAAAGGTCTAAAAAGTCAATATTTTGAGTGTTTGAGGCCAAAGTTTAGTATGGACAAAACGCCATATTATAGGTCAGGGAAAAAGGTCAAAAAGTGATCTCCCAAATACTGAAAAAGTCATTGAACACCATGTTCAGGCTGTTTACAGCAGAGCCTGTTGAAGAAACAGTCGAAAAAGTCAATATTTTGAGCGCTCGAGGCCAAAGTTTAGTATGGAGAAAAACGCCATACTATAGCTCAGGGAAAAAGTTCAAAAAGTGATCTTTCAAACGCTGAAAAGTCACTGAACAGCATGTTGATGCTGTTTATACTGTAGTCTGTTGAAAAATCAACTAAAACTCAATATTTTGAGCATTTTAAGCCAAAGTTTCAGATGGAGAAAAACGCCATACTATAGCTCAGGAAAAATGGTCAAAAAGTAATCTCTCCAAATACTGAAAAGTCATAGAACAGCATGTTCGAGCTGTTTATAGTGTAATCTGTTGAAAAATGGTCTAAAACGCCAATATTTTGAGCGCTTGAGGCCAAAGTTTAGTATGGAGAAAACGCCATACTATAGCTCAGGGAAAAAGGTCAAAAAGTGATCTTTCAAACGCTGAAAAAGTCAAGGAACAGCATGTTTGGGCATTTTATAGTGTAATTTGTTGAAAAAGGTCTAAAAAGTCAATATTTTGAGTGTTTCAATAAAGTTTCGTATGGAGAAAGACGCCATACTATAGCTCAGGGAAAAATGTTCAAAAAAGCGATCTCTCCAAATACTAAAAAAAGTCATTGAACAGCATGTTCAGGCTGTTCATAGTATAGCCTGTTGAAAAAATGGTCTAAAAAGTCAATATTTTGAGCGTTTTAGGCCAAAGTTTAGTATGGAGTAAAAGTCCATACTATAGCTCAGGGAAAAAGGTCAAAAAGTGATCTTTCAAACGCTGAAAAAGTCACAGAACAGCATGTTTGGGCATTTTATAGAGTAATTTGTTGAAAAAAGGTCTAAAAAGTCAATATTTTGAGTGTTTGAGGCCAAAGTTTAGTATGGACAAAACGCCATATTATAGGTCAGGGAAAAAGGTCAAAAAGTGATCTCCCAAATACTGAAAAAGTCATTGAACACCATGTTCAGGCTGTTTACAGCAGAGCCTGTTGAAAAACAGTCTAAAAAGTCAATATTTTGAGCGCTTGAGGCCAAAGTTTAGTATGGAGAAAACGCCATACTATAGCTCAGGGAAAAAGTTCAAAAAGTGATCTTTCAAACGCTGAAAAGTCACTGAACAGCATGTTGATGCTGTTTATACTGTAGTCTGTTGAAAAATCAACTAAAACTGAATATTTTGAGCATTTTAAGCCAAAGTTTCGTATGGAGAAAAACGTCATACTATAGCTCAGGGAAAAATGGTCAAAAAGTAATCTCCAAATACTGAAAAAAGTCATAGAACAGCATGTTCGAGCTGTTTATAGTGTAATCTGTTGAAAAAGTGGTCTAAAACGTCAATATTTTGAGCGTTTGAGGCCAAAGTTTAGTATGGAGAAAAACGCCATACTATAGCTCAGGGAAGAAAGGTCAAAAAGTGATCTTTCAAACGCTGAAAAAGTCAAGGAACAGCATGTTTGGGCATTTTATAGTGTAATTTGTTGAAAAAGGTCTAAAAAGTCAATATTTTGAGTGTTTCACCAAAGTTTCAGATGGAGAAAGACGCCATACTATAGCTCAGGGAAAAATGTTCAAAAAAGCGATCTCTCCAAATACTAAAAAAAGTCATTGAACAGCATGTTCAGGCTGTTCATAGTATAGCCTGTTGAAAAAATGGTCTAAAAAGTCAATATTTTGAGCGTTTTAGGCCAAAGTTTAGTATGGAGTAAAAGTCCATACTATAGCTCAGGGAAAAAGGTCAAAAAGTGATCTTTCAAACGCTGAAAAAGTCACTGAACAGCATGTTCGGGTGTTTATAGTGTAATCTGTTGAAAAATCATCTAAAAAGTCAATATTTTGAGCATTTTAAGCCAAAGTTTAGTATGGAGAAAAACGCCATACTATAGCTCAGGGAAAAAGGTCAAAAAGTGATCTTTCAAACGCTGAAAAAGTCACAGAACAGCATGTTCAGGCTGTTTATAGTGTAATCTGTTGAAAAATGGTCTAAAAAGTCAATATTTTGAGCATTTGAGGCCAAAGTTTAGTATGGAGAAAACGCCATACTATAGCTCAGGGAAAAAGGTCAAAAAGTGATCTTTCAAACGCTGAAAAAAGTCACAGAACAGCATGTTCGGGCTGTTTATAGAGTAATTTGTTGAAAAAAAGGTCTAAAAAGTCAATATTTTGAGCGTTTGAGGCCAAAGTTTAGTATGGAGAAAAACGCCATACTATAGCTCAGGGAAAAAAGTTCAAAAAAGCGATCTCTCCAAATACTGAAAACAGTCATACAACAGCATGTTCAGGCTGTTTATAGTGTAATCTGTTGAAAAATGGTCTAAAAAGTCAATATTTTGAGCGCTTTGAGGCCAAAGTTTAGTATGGAGAAAACGCCATACTATAGCTCAGGGAAAAAGGTCAAAAAGTGATCTTTCAAACGCTGAAAAAAGTCAAGGAACAGCATGTTTGGGCATTTTATAGTGTAATTTGTTGAAAAAAAGGTCTAAAAAGTCAATATTTTGAGTGTTTCAGGCCAAAGTTTCGTATGGAGAAAGACGCCATACTATAGCTCAGGGAAAAATGTTCAAAAAAGCGATCTCCAAATACTGAAAAAGTCATTGAACAGCATGTTCAGGCTGTTCATAGTATAGCCTGTTGAAAAATGGTCTAAAAAGTCAATATTTTGAGCGTTTTAGGCCAAAGTTTAGTATGGAGAAAAAAGTCCATACTATAGCTCAGGGAAAAAGGTCAAAAAGTGATCTTTCAAACGCTGAAAAAGTCACAGAACAGCATGTTCGGGCTGTTTATAGTGTAATCTGTTGAAAAATGGTCTAAAAAGTCAATATTTTGAGCATTTTAGGCCAAAGTTTAGTATGGAGAAAACGCCATACTATAGCTCAGGGAAAAAGGTCAAAAAGTGATCTTTCAAACGCTGAAAAAGTCACAGAACAGCATGTTTGGGCATTTTATAGAGTAATTTGTTGAAAAAAGGTCTAAAAAGTCAATATTTTGAGTGTTTGAGGCCAAAGTTTAGTATGGACAAAAACGCCATATTATAGGTCAGGGAAAAAGGTCAAAAAGTGATCTCCCAAATACTGAAAAAGTCATTGAACACCATGTTCAGGCTGTTTACAGCAGAGCCTGTTGAAAAACAGTCGAAAAGTCAATATTTTGAGCGCTTGAGGCCAAAGTTTAGTATGGAGAAAAACGCCATACTATAGCTCAGGGAAAAAGTTCAAAAAGTGATCTTTCAAACGCTGAAAAGTCACTGAACAGCATGTTGATGCTGTTTATACTGTAGTCTGTTGAAAAATCAACTAAAACTCAATATTTTGAGCATTTTAAGCCAAAGTTTCAGATGGAGAAAAACGCCATACTATAGCTCAGGGAAAAATGGTCAAAAGTAATCTCCAAATACTGAAAAGTCATAGAACAGCATGTTCGAGCTGTTTATAGTGTAATCTGTTGAAAAATGGTCTAAAACGCCAATATTTTGAGCGCTTGAGGCCAAAGTTTAGTATGGAGAAAAACGCCATACTATAGCTCAGGGAAAAAGGTCAAAAAGTGATCTTTCAAACGCTGAAAAAGTCAAGGAACAGCATGTTTGGGCATTTTATAGTGTAATTTGTTGAAAAAAGGTCTAAAAAGTCAATATTTTGAGTGTTTCAATAAAGTTTCAGATGGAGAAAGACGCCATACTATAGCTCAGGGAAAAATGTTCAAAAAGCGATCTCTCCAAATACTAAAAAGTCATTGAACAGCATGTTCAGGCTGTTCATAGTATAGCCTGTTGAAAAAATGGTCTAAAAAGTCAATATTTTGAGCGCTTTAGGCCAAAGTTTAGTATGGAGTAAAAGTCCATACTATAGCTCAGGGAAAAAGGTCAAAAAGTGATCTTTCAAACGCTGAAAAAGTCACTGAACAGCATATTCGGGTGTTCATAGTGTAATCTGTTGAAAAATCATCTAAAAGTCAATATTTTGAGCATTTTAAGCCAAAGTTTTGTATGGAGAAAACGCCATACTATAGCTCAGGGAAAAAGGTCAAAAAGTGATCTTTCAAACGCTGAAAAAGTCACAGAACAGCATGTTCGGGCTGTTTATAGTGTAATCTGTTGAAAAATGGTCTAAAAAGTCAATATTTTGAGCATTTCAGGCCAAAGTTTAGTATGGAGAAAAACGCCATACTATAGCTCAGGGAAAAAGGTCAAAAAGTGATCTTTCAAACGCTGAAAAAGTCACAGAACAGCATGTTTGGGCATTTTATAGAGTAATTTGTTGAAAAAGGTCTAAAAAGTCAATATTTTGAGTGTTTGAGGCCAAAGTTTAGTATGGACAAAACGCCATATTATAGGTCAGGGAAAAAGGTCAAAAAGTGATCTCCCAAATACTGAAAAAGTCATTGAACACCATGTTCAGGCTGTTTACAGCAGAGCCTGTTGAAAAACAGTCGAAAAAGTCAATATTTTGAGCGCTTGAGGCCAAAGTTTAGTATGGAGAAAACGCCATACTATAGCTCAGGGAAAAAGTTCAAAAAGTGATCTTTCAAACGCTGAAAAGTCACTGAACAGCATGTTGATGCTGTTTATACTGTAGTCTGTTGAAAAATCAACTAAAACTCAATATTTTGAGCATTTTAAGCCAAAGTTTCAGATGGAGAAAAACGCCATACTATAGCTCAGGAAAAATGGTCAAAAAGTAATCTCCAAATACTGAAAAGTCATAGAACAGCATGTTCGAGCTGTTTATAGTGTAATCTGTTGAAAAATGGTCTAAAACGCCAATATTTTGAGCGCTTGAGGCCAAAGTTTAGTATGGAGAAAAACGCCATACTATAGCTCAGGGAAAAAGGTCAAAAAGTGATCTTTCAAACGCTGAAAAAGTCAAGGAACAGCATGTTTGGGCATTTTATAGTGTAATTTGTTGAAAAAAGGTCTAAAAAGTCAATATTTTGAGTGTTTCAACAAGTTTCAGATGGAGAAAGACGCCATACTATAGCTCAGGGAAAAATGTTCAAAAAGCGATCTCTCCAAATACTGAAAAAGTCATTGAACAGCATGTTCAGGCTGTTCATAGTATAGCCTGTTGAAAAAACAGTCTAAAAAGTCAATATTTTGAGCGTTTGAGGCCAAAGTTTAGTATGGAGTAAAAGTCCATACTATAGCTCAGGGAAAAAAGTTCAAAAAGTGATCTTTCAAACGCTGAAAAAGTCACTGAACAGCATGTTGATGCTGTTTATAGTGTAATCTGTTGAAAAATCAACTAAAAGTCAATATTTTGAGCATTTTAAGCCAAAGTTTAGTATGGAGAAAACGCCATACTATAGCTCAGGAAAAATGGTCAAAAAGTGATCTTCCAAATACTGAAAAAGTCATAGAACAGCATGTTCGAGCTGTTTATAGTGTAATCTGTTGAAAAATGGTCTAAAAAGTCAATATTTTGAGCATTTGAGGCCAAAGTTTAGTATGGAGAAAAACGCCATACTATAGCTCAGGGAAAAAGGTCAAAAAGTGATCTTTCAAACGCTGAAAAAGTCACAGAACAGCATGTTTGGGCATTTTATAGAGTAATTTGTTGAAAAAAGGTCTAAAAAGTCAATATTTTGAGCGTTTGAGGCCAAAGTTTAGTATGGAGAAAAACGCCATACTATAGCTCAGGGAAAAATGGTCAAAAAGTGATCTCTCCAAATACTGAAAAAGTCATTGAACAGCATGTTCAGGCTGTTTATAGTATAGCCTGTTGAAAAATGGTCTAAAAAGTCAATATTTTGAGCGCTTGAGGCCAAAGTTTAGTATGGAGTAAAAGTCCATACTATAGCTCAGGGAAAAAGGTCAAAAAGTGATCTTTCAAACGCTGAAAAGTCACTGAACAGCATGTTGAGCTGTTTATAGTGTAATCTGTTGAAAAATCTAAAAAGTCAATATTTTGAGCATTTTAAGCCAAAGTTTCAGTATGGAGAAAACGCCATACTATAGCTCAGGGAAAAAATGGTCAAAAAGTGATCTTCCAAATACTGAAAAGTCATAGAACAGCATGTTCAGGCTGTTTATAGTGTAATCTGTTGAAAAATGGTCTAAAAAGTCAATATTTTGAGCGTTTGAGGCCAAAGTTTAGTATGGAGAAAAACGCCATACTATAGCTCAGGGAAAAAGGTCAAAAAGTGATCTTTCAAACGCTGAAAAAGTCACAGAACAGCATGTTCGGGCTGTTTATAGTGTAATTTGTTGAAAAAATGGTCTAAAAAGTCAATATTTTGAGCATTTCAGGCCAAAGTTTAGTATGGAGAAAAACGCCATACTATAGCTCAGGGAAAAAGGTCAAAAAGTAATCTCCAAATACTGAAAAGTCATTGAACAGCATGTTCAGGCTGTTAATAGTGTAGCCTGTTGAAAAAATGGTCTAAAAAGTCAATATTTTGAGCGTTTGAGGCCAAAGTTTAGTATGGAGAAAAACGCCATACTATAGCTCAGGGAAAAAGGTCAAAAAGTGATCTTTCAAACGCTGAAAAGTCACTGAACAGCATATTCGGGGTGTTCATAGTGTAATCTGTTGAAAAAATGGTTTAAAAAGTCAATATTTTGAGCATTTGAGGACACAGTTTAGTATGTAGAAAACGCCATACTATAGCTCAGGGAAAAAGGTCAAAAAGTGATCTTTCAAACGCTGAAAAGTCACAGAACAGCATGTTCAGGCTGTTTATAGTGTAATCTGTTGAAAAATGGTCTAAAAAGTCAATATTTTGAGCGTTTGAGGCCAAAGTTTAGTATGGAGAAAAACGCCATACTATAGCTCAGGGAAAAAGGTCAAAAAGTGATCTTTCAAACGCTGAAAAAGTCATTGAACAGCATGTTTGGGCTGTTTATAGTGTAATTTGTTGAAAAAATGGTCTAAAAAGTCAATATTTTGAGTGTTTGAGGCCAAAGTTTAGTATGGAGAAAACGCCATACTATAGCTCAGGGAAAAAGGTCAAAAAGTGATCTTTCAAACGCTGAAAAGTCATTGAACAGCATGTTCAGGCTGTTTATAGTGTAATCTGTTGAAAAAATGGTCTAAAAAGTCAATATTTTGAGCATTTGAGGCCAAAGTTTAGTATGGAGAAAACGCCATACTATAGCTCAGGGAAAAAGGTCAAAAAGTGATCTTTCAAACGCTGAAAAGTCACTGAACAGCATGTTCAGGCTGTTTATAGTGTAATCTGTTGAAAAATGGTCTAAAAAGTCAATATTTTGAGCATTTTAGGCCAAAGTTTAGTATGGAGAAAAACGCCATACTATAGCTCAGGGAAAAAGGTCAAAAAGTGATCTTCCAAATACTGAAAAAGTCATTGAACAGCATGTTCAGGCTGTTTATAGTGTAATCTGTTGAAAAAATGGTCTAAAACGTCAATATTTTGAGCGTTTGAGGCCAAAGTTTAGTATGGAGAAAAACGCCATACTATAGCTCAGGGAAAAAAGGTCAAAAAGTGATCTTTCAAACGCTGAAAAAGTCATTGAACAGCATGTTTGGGCTGTTTATAGTGTAATTTGTTGAAAAAATGGTCTAAAACGGCAATATTTTGAGCGTTTGAGGCCAAAGTTTAGTATGGAGAAAAACGCCATACTATAGCTCAGGGAAAAAGGTCAAAAAGTGATCTTTCAAACGCTGAAAAAGTCATTGAACAGCATGTTCAGGCTGTTTATAGTGTAATCTGTTGAAAAAAGGTCTAAAAAGTCAATATTTTGAGCATTTCAGGCCAAAGTTTAGTATGGAGAAAAACGCCATACTATAGCTCAGGGAAAAAGGTCAAAAAGTGATCTTTCAAACGCTGAAAAAGTCACTGAACAGCATGTTCAGGCTGTTTATAGTGTAATCTGTTGAAAAATGGTCTAAAAAGTCAATATTTTGAGCATTTTAGGCCAAAGTTTAGTATGGAGAAAAACGCCATACTATAGCTCAGGGAAAAAGGTCAAAAAGTGATCTTTCAAACGCTGAAAAAGTCAAAGAACAGCATGTTCGGGCTATTTATAGTGGAATCTGTTGAAAAAAATGGTCTAAAAAGTCAATATTTTGAGCATTTCAGGCCAAAGTTTAGTATGGAGAAAAACGCCATACTATAGCTCAGGGAAAAAGGTCAAAAAGTGATCTTCAAACGCTGAAAAAGTCATTGAACAGCATGTTCAGGCTGTTTATAGTGTAATCTGTTGAAAAATGGTCTAAAAAGTCAATATTTTGAGCATTTGAGGCCAAAGTTTAGTATGGAGAAAAACGCCATACTATAGCTCAGGGAAAAAGGTCAAAAAGTGATCTTCAAACGCTGAAAAAGTCACTGAACAGCATGTTCAGGCTGTTTATAGTGTAATCTGTTGAAAAAATGGTCTAAAAAGTCAATATTTTGAGCATTTTAGGCCAAAGTTTAGTATGGAGAAAACGCCATACTATAGCTCAGGGAAAATGGTCAAAAAGTGATCTTCCAAATACTGAAAAAGTCATTGAACAGCATGTTCAGGCTGTTTATAGTGTAATCTGTTGAAAAATGGTCTAAAAAGTCAATATTTTGAGCGTTTGAGGCCAAAGTTTAGTATGGAGAAAAACGCCATACTATAGCTCAGGGAAAAAGGTCAAAAAGTGATCTTTCAAACGCTGAAAAAGTCACAGAACAGCATGTTCAGGCTGTTTATAGTGTAATTTGTTGAAAAATGGTCTAAAAGTCAATATTTTGAGTGTTTGAGGCCAAAGTTTAGTATGGAGAAAAACGCCATACTATAGCTCAGGGAAAAATGGTCAAAAAGTGATCTTCCAAATACTGAAAAAGTCATTGAACAGCATGTTCAGGCTGTTTATAGTGTAATCTGTTGAAAAATGGTCTAAAAAGTCAATATTTTGAGCATTTTAGGCCAAAGTTTAGTATGGAGAAAAACGCCATACTATAGCTCAGGGAAAAAGGTCAAAAAGTGATCTTTCAAACGCTGAAAAAAGTCACAGAACAGCATGTTCGGGCTGTTTATAGTGTAATTTGTTGAAAAAAAGGTCTAAAAAGTCAATATTTTGAGTGTTTGAGGCCAAAGTTTAGTATGGACAAAAACGCCATATTATAGCTCAGGGAAAAAGGTCAAAAAGTGATCTTCCAAATACTGAAAAAGTCATTGAACAGCATGTTCAGGCTGTTTATAGTGTAATCTGTTGAAAAATGGTCTAAAAAGTCAATATTTTGAGCTGAGGCCAAAGTTTAGTATGGAGAAAACGCCATACTATAGCTCAGGGAAAAAGGTCAAAAAGTGATCTTTCAAACGCTGAAAAAGTCACTGAACAGCATGTTGATGCTGTTTATAGTGTAATTTGTTGAAAAATGGTCTAAAAAGTCAATATTTTGAGCATTTTAAGCCAAAGTTTAGTATGGAGAAAAACGCCATACTATAGCTCAGGGAAAAAGGTCAAAAAGTGATCTTCCAAATACTGAAAAAGTCATTGAACAGCATGTTCAGGCTGTTTATAGTGTAATCTGTTGAAAAAATGGTCTAAAAGTCAATATTTTGAGCGTTTGAGGCCAAAGTTTAGTATGGAGAAAACGCCATACTATAGCTCAGGGAAAAAGGTCAAAAAGTGATCTTTCAAACGCTGAAAAAGTCACTGAACAGCATGTTCAGGCTGTTTATAGTGTAATTTGTTGAAAAATGGTCTAAAAAGTCAATATTTTGAGCATTTGAGGCCAAAGTTTAGTATGGAGAAAACGCCATACTATAGCTCAGGGAAAAAGGTCAAAAAGTGATCTTCCAAATACTGAAAAAGTCATTGAACAGCATGTTCAGGCTGTTTATAGTGTAATCTGTTGAAAAATGGTCTAAAAAGTCAATATTTTGAGCGTTTTAGGCCAAAGTTTAGTATGGAGAAAACGCCATACTATAGCTCAGGGAAAAAGGTCAAAAAGTGATCTTTCAAACGCTGAAAAGTCATTGAACAGCATGTTCAGGCTGTTTATAGTGTAATCTGTTGAAAAATGGTCTAAAAAGTCAATATTTTGAGCATTTGAGGCCAAAGTTTAGTATGGAGAAAAACGCCATACTATAGCTCAGGGAAAAAGGTCAAAAAGTGATCTTTCAAACGCTGAAAAAGTCACAGAACAGCATGTTTGGGCATTTTATAGAGTAATTTGTTGAAAAAAGGTCTAAAAAGTCAATATTTTGAGTGTTTGAGGCCAAAGTTTAGTATGGACAAAACGCCATATTATAGGTCAGGGAAAAAGGTCAAAAAGTGATCTCCCAAATACTGAAAAAGTCATTGAACAGCATGTTCAGGCTGTTTATAGCAGAGCCTGTTGAAAAACAGTCTAAAAAGTCAATATTTTGAGCGCTTGAGGCCAAAGTTTAGTATGGAGAAAACGCCATACTATAGCTCAGGGAAAAAGTTCAAAAAGTGATCTTTCAAACGCTGAAAAGTCACTGAACAGCATGTTGATGCTGTTTATACTGTAGTCTGTTGAAAAATCAACTAAAAAGTCAATATTTTGAGCATTTTAAGCCAAAGTTTCAGATGGAGAAAAACGCCATACTATAGCTCAGGAAAAATGGTCAAAAGTAATCTCTCCAAATACTGAAAAAGTCATAGAACAGCATGTTCGAGCTGTTTATAGTGTAATCTGTTGAAAAATGGTCTAAAACGCCAATATTTTGAGCGCTTGAGGCCAAAGTTTAGTATGGAGAAAAACGCCATACTATAGCTCAGGGAAAAAGGTCAAAAAGTGATCTTTCAAACGCTGAAAAAAGTCAAGGAACAGCATGTTTGGGCATTTTATAGTGTAATTTGTTGAAAAAAGGTCTAAAAAGTCAATATTTTGAGTGTTTGAGGCCAAAGTTTCAGTATGGAGAAAGACGCCATACTATAGCTCAGGGAAAATGTTCAAAAAGTGATCTCTCCAAATACTGAAAAAGTCATTGAACAGCATGTTCAGGCTGTTTATAGTATAGCCTGTTGAAAAAATGGTCTAAAAAGTCAATATTTTGAGCGTTTTAGGCCAAAGTTTAGTATGGAGTAAAACGCCATACTATAGCTCAGGGAAAAAGGTCAAAAAGTGATCTTTCAAACGCTGAAAAAGTCATTGAACAGCATGTTCAGGCTGTTTATAGTGTAATCTGTTGAAAAATGGTCTAAAAAGTCAATATTTTGAGCATTTTGGCCAAAGTTTAGTATGGAGAAAAACGCCATACTATAGCTCAGGGAAAAAGGTCAAAAAGTGATCTTTCAAACGCTGAAAAAGTCACTGAACAGCATGTTGATGCTGTTTATAGTGTAATTTGTTGAAAAAATCAACTAAAAGTCAATATTTTGAGCATTTTAAGCCAAAGTTTAGTATGGAGAAAACGCCATACTATAGCTCAGGAAAAATGGTCAAAAAGTAATCTCCAAATACTGAAAAAGTCATTGAACAGCATGTTCGAGCTGTTTATAGTGTAATCTGTTGAAAAATGGTCTAAAAAGTCAATATTTTGAGCATTTGAGGCCAAAGTTTAGTATGGAGAAAAACGCCATACTATAGCTCAGGGAAAAAGGTCAAAAAGTGATCTTTCGAAACGCTGAAAAAAGTCAAGGAACAGCATGTTTGGGCATTTTATAGTGTAATTTGTTGAAAAAATGGTCTAAAAAGTCAATATTTTGAGTGTTTGAGGCCAAAGTTTAGTATGGACAAAAACGCCATACTATAGCTCAGGAAGAAATGGTCAAAAAGTAATCTCCAAATACTGAAAAAGTCATTGAACAGCATGTTCAGGCTGTTTATAGTATAGCCTGTTGAAAAAATGGTCTAAAAAGTCAATATTTTGAGCGCTTTAGGCCAAAGTTTAGTATGGAGAAAACGCCATACTATAGCTCAGGGAAAAAGGTCAAAAAGTGATCTTTCAAACGCTGAAAAGTCACTGAACAGCATGTTGATGCTGTTTATAGTGTAATCTGTTGAAAAAATGGTCTAAAAAGTCAATATTTTGAGCATTTTAAGCCAAAGTTTAGTATGGAGAAAAACGCCATACTATAGCTCAGGGAAAAAGGTCAAAAAGTGATCTTCAAACGCTGAAAAGTCACAGAACAGCATGTTCAGGCTGTTTATAGTGTAATCTGTTGAAAAATGGTCTAAAAAGTCAATATTTTGAGCGTTTGAGGCCAAAGTTTAGTATGGAGAAAACGCCATACTATAGCTCAGGGAAAAAGGTCAAAAAGTGATCTTTCAAACGCTGAAAAAGTCACAGAACAGCATGTTTGGGCATTTTATAGTGTAATTTGTTGAAAAAGGTCTAAAAGTCAATATTTTGAGTGTTTGAGGCCAAAGTTTAGTATGGAGAAAAACGCCATACTATAGCTCAGGGAAAAATGTTCAAAAAGTGATCTCTCCAAATACTGAAAAAGTCATTGAACAGCATGTTCAGGCTGTTTATAGTGTAGCCTGTTGAAAAATGGTCTAAAAAGTCAATATTTTGAGCGTTTGAGGCCAAAGTTTAGTATGGAGAAAACGCCATACTATAGCTCAGGGAAAAAGTTCAAAAAGTGATCTTTCAAACGCTGAAAAGTCACTGAACAGCATGTTGATGCTGTTTATAGTGTAGTCTGTTGAAAAATCAACTAAAAGTCAATATTTTGAGCATTTTAAGCCAAAGTTTAGTATGGAGAAAAACGCCATACTATAGCTCAGGGAAAAATGGTCAAAAAGTAATCTTCCAAATACTGAAAAGTCATAGAACAGCATGTTCGAAGCTGTTTATAGTGTAATCTGTTGAAAAATGGTCTAAAACGTCAATATTTTGAGCTGCTTGAGGCCAAAGTTTAGTATGGAGAAAACGCCATACTATAGCTCAGGGAAAAAGGTCAAAAAGTGATCTTTCAAACGCTGAAAAAGTCACAGAACAGCATGTTTGGGCATTTTATAGTGTAATTTGTTGAAAAAAAGGTCTAAAAAGTCAATATTTTGAGTGTTTGAGGCCAAAGTTTAGTATGGAGAAAACGCCATACTATAGCTCAGGGAAAAATGTTCAAAAAGTGATCTCCAAATACTGAAAAAGTCATTGAACAGCATGTTCAGGCTGTTTATAGTATAGCCTGTTGAAAAAATGGTCTAAAAAGTCAATATTTTGAGCGCTTTTAGGCCAAAGTTTAGTATGGAGAAAAAGTCCATACTATAGCTCAGGGAAAAAGGTCAAAAAGTGATCTTCAAACGCTGAAAAAGTCACTGAACAGCATGTTGATGCTGTTTATAGTGTAATCTGTTGAAAAAATCAACTAAAAAGTCAATATTTTGAGCATTTTAAGCCAAAGTTTAGTATGGAGAAAAACGCCATACTATAGCTCAGGGAAAAAGGTCAAAAAGTAATCTTTCAAACGCTGAAAAAGTCATAGAACAGCATGTTCGAGCTGTTTATAGTGTAATCTGTTGAAAAATGGTCTAAAAAGTCAATATTTTGAGCATTTGAGGCCAAAGTTTAGTATGGAGAAAACGCCATACTATAGCTCAGGGAAAAAGGTCAAAAAGTGATCTTTCAAACGCTGAAAAAGTCACAGAACAGCATGTTTGGGCATTTTATAGTGTAATTTGTTGAAAAAAGGTCTAAAAAGTCAATATTTTGAGTGTTTGAAGCCAAAGTTTCGTATGGAGAAAAACGTCATACTATAACTCAGGAAAAAAAGGTCAAAAAGTAATCTCCAAATACTGAAAAAAGTCATTGAACAGCATGTTCAGGCTGTTCATAGTATAGCCTGTTGAAAAAAATGGTCTAAAACGTCAATATTTTGAGCGTTTGAGGCCAAAGTTTAGTATGGAGAAAAACGCCATACTATAGCTCAGGGAAAAAAGGTCAAAAGTGATCTTTCAAACGCTGAAAAAGTCATTGAACAGCATGTTCAGGCTGTTTATAGTGTAATCTGTTGAAAAAATGGTCTAAAAAGTCAATATTTTGAGCATTTGAGGCCAAAGTTTAGTATGGAGAAAACGCCATACTATAGCTCAGGGAAAAAGGTCAAAAAGTGATCTTTCAAACGCTGAAAAGTCACTGAACAGCATGTTCGATGCTGTTTATAGTGTAATCTGTTGAAGAAATGGTCTAAAAAGTCAATATTTTGAGCATTTTAAGCCAAAGTTTCGTATGGAGAAAAACGTCATACTATAACTCAGGAAAAAATGGTCAAAAGTGATCTCCAAATACTGAAAAGTCATAGAACAGCATGTTCGGGCTGTTTATAGTGTAATCTGTTGAAAAATGGTCTAAAAAGTCAATATTTTGAGCGTTTTGAGGCCAAAGTTTAGTATGGAGAAAAACGCCATACTATAGCTCAGGGAAAAAGGTCAAAAAAGTGATCTTTCAAACGCTGAAAAAGTCAAGGAACAGCATGTTTGGGCATTTTATAGAGTAATTTGTTGAAAAAAGGTCTAAAAAGTCAATATTTTGAGTGTTTGAGGCCAAAGTTTCGTATGGAGAAAAACGTCATACTATAGCTCAGGAAAAAATGGTCAAAAAGTAATCTCTCCAAATACTAAAAAAAGTCATTGAACAGCATGTTCAGGCTGTTCATAGTATAGCCTGTTGAAAAAAATGGTCTAAAAAGTCAATATTTTGAGCGTTTGAGGCCAAAGTTTAGTATGGAGAAAAACGCCATACTATAGCTCAGGGAAAAAGGTCAAAAAGTGATCTTTCAAACGCTGAAAAGTCACTGAACAGCATGTTGATGCTGTTTATAGTGTAATCTGTTGAAAAAATGGTCTAAAAAGTCAATATTTTGAGCATTTTAGGCCAAAGTTTCAGTATGGAGAAAACGCCATACTATAGCTCAGGGAAAAAGGTCAAAAAGTGATCTTTCAAATACTGAAAAAGTCACAGAACAGCATGTTCGAGCTGTTTATAGTGTAATCTGTTGAAAAATGGTCTAAAAAGTCAATATTTTGAGCATTTGAGGCCAAAGTTTAGTATGGAGAAAAACGCCATACTATAGCTCAGGGAAAAAGGTCAAAAAGTGATCTTCAAACGCTGAAAAAGTCACAGAACAGCATGTTTGGGCATTTTATAGAGTAATTTGTTGAAAAAAAGGTCTAAAAAGTCAATATTTTGAGTGTTTGAGGCCAAAGTTTAGTATGGAGAAAAACGCCATATTATAGGTCAGGGAAAAAAGGTCAAAAAAGTGATCTCCCCAAATACTGAAAAGTCATTGAACAGCATGTTCAGGCTGTTCATAGTATAGCCTGTTGAAAAAAATGGTCTAAAAAGTCAATATTTTGAGCGTTTGAGGCCAAAGTTTAGTATGGAGAAAAACGCCATACTATAGCTCAGGTAAAAAAGGTCAAAAAGTGATCTTTCAAACGCTGAAAAAAGTCACTGAACAGCATGTTGATGCTGTTTATACTGTAGTCTGTTGAAAAAATCAACTAAAAAGTCAATATTTTGAGCATTTTAAGCCAAAGTTTAGTATGGAGAAAAACGCCATACTATAGCTCAGGAAAATGGTCAAAAAGTAATCTCCAAATACTGAAAAGTCATAGAACAGCATGTTCGAGCTGTTTATAGTGTAATCTGTTGAAAAATGGTCTAAAACGCCAATATTTTGAGCATTTGAGGCCAAAGTTTAGTATGGAGAAAACGCCATACTATAGCTCAGGGAAAAAGGTCAAAAAGTGATCTTTCAAACGCTGAAAAAGTCAAGGAACAGCATGTTTGGGCATTTTATAGTGTAATTTGTTGAAAAAAGGTCTAAAAAGTCAATATTTTGAGTGTTTGAGGCCAAAGTTTCAGATGGAGAAAGACGCCATACTATAGCTCAGGGAAAAATGTTCAAAAGTGATCTCTCCAAATACTAAAAAGTCATTGAACAGCGTGTTCAGGCTGTTCATAGTATAGCCTGTTGAAAAATGGTCTAAAAAGTCAATATTTTGAGCGTTTAGGCCAAAGTTTAGTATGGAGTAAAAGTCCATACTATAGCTCAGGGAAAAAGGTCAAAAAGTGATCTTTCAAACGCTGAAAAAGTCACTGAACAGCATGTTCGGGTGTTTATAGTGTAATCTGTTGAAAAATCATCTAAAAGTCAATATTTTGAGCATTTTAGGCCAAAGTTTAGTATGGAGAAAAACGCCATACTATAGCTCAGGGAAAAAGGTCAAAAAGTGATCTTTCAAACGCTGAAAAAGTCACAGAACAGCATGTTCGGGCTGTTTATAGTGTAATCTGTTGAAAAAATGGTCTAAAATA
>NW_028274734.1:0-40519 GCF_026936395.1 Plectropomus leopardus
AAACATATATCACTCCGCTTCTGGTTGAATTACACATATCAATGTACCTTTCCGGGAATTACACTTGCCCAGGTTCCCCGGTCCGTTCAGGTGGCCGCTGTTGTTGTCTGCTTTCCACATCCCCTGGGATCCAGAGTGAATCTGGGGCTTGCACTGCAGAATGAAGGACAAATAAACTCTACATTAGGCAATATATAACCAGACAAAAAAATGTGCAAAAGGAACAATCTCAAAGATTTCACCTGGCTGGCCCAGACATGTCATTTCCATGACTTGAAGTGTCAATCCACCCTTCACTCTTTGCCGTTGGTCCCCTCAGTCAGGGCACTGTCTGGGGGAAGTGTTTGTAGTACTTACCGCATGGAGGTCCTTTTCCTGGAAGGGAACTCATCCACCCTTAACTCTTTGCCGTTGGTCCCCTCAGTCAGGGCACTGTCTGGGGGAAGTGTTTGTAGTACTTACCGCATGGAGGTCCTTTTCCTGGAAGGGAACTCATCCACCCTTAACTCTTTGCCTTTGGTCCCCTCAGTCAGGGCACTGTCTGGGGGAAGTGTTTTGTAGTACTTACCGCATGGAGGTCCTTTTGCTGGAAGTGAACTCATCCACCCTTCACTCTCACTCTTCACTCTTTCCACAGGGAAAAGACTTGAGTAAATTGATGTCAAAGGCGAAGAAACTGGCCATCAGGGAAAGCCTGAAGAAATACTCTGGAACACCATCACGGCCTCGAACATCAAGACGCACTTCACCTCCATCAACACGCCTGGTGCCTCCATTACCACCCCCTGGGCCTCCATCACAACCCCCGGCACGTCCATCACCACCCCCTGGGCCTCCATCACAACCCCCGGCACGTCCATCACCACCCCCTGGGCCTCCATCACAACCCCCGGCACGTCTATCACCACCCCCTGGGCCTCCATCACAACCCCCGGCACGTCCATCACCACCCCCTGCGCCTCCATCACAACCCCCGGCACGTCCATCACCACCCCCTGGGCCTCCATCACAACCCCCGGCACGTCCATCACCACCCCCTGCACCTCCATCACAACCTCCTGCTCCTCCATCACGTCAACATCACGCCTCTCTGCCTGCTCTTGAACCTCACTCTCTGCCTCCATCAGCCGCCACAGCTCGTCAACTGCCACGAGAAAAGCTGAAATTTGTGGTGACAAGTTTAAAGTTGATAAAGGAGACGCTAAAAACACTCTGTCAGGAAGTGGAGTATTTGAAGGAGGTAACTTCTTCATTATGTGAAGAACATCAGGCCAGTGCATCTCCTCCTACTGCTGTATCCAACGAGGGTGCAGCTGCTTCTCCACCTACTCCCACTCCCAACTCACAGAAACCTGAGGCCGGACCACCTCCTGCTCCATCCTCAATGACAACCACCGACCCTCAACAACCAGTGGCCGGGCCGTCATCAACCCCTGACTCCTGCAGCATAAGCAAAGCCCGGAGTGGGAGCCTGACACCAAACCTGGGTGAGTAATACAACTGTTGAAATTGACCTCATGTGAGTATTAAAAGGTAGAATTCAAGGAATCGAAAGAGTTTTTTCCGGAATGTGAACTTACCCACCCTTAGCTCTTTTATTTTGCTTAGATAATATGTTGGATATGTTTGAGGAAAACCAAATAGGGCCCAACCATTCCAAGAAAGCTAAGAGGAACATTAAACAGAGAACGTCATATGTCAAAAAGTTACTGCTCTACATGTCTGGGGAGAAACCGACATCAATTCGACACTTATATTTCTCAAAGACATGAAAAACTGAACGGGTACGTAGCTCAGCTTTCTACTCTCCAAATCCAAGTCATAAAATTCAGCACCATATTCACAGTTCTCATTAATTCCATCATTCCGTCACTAGGTACCTGAAAAACCTCAAGTCCAGATTGAAGCCCACAAGTCAAAAACATGTCCTCGTGGACATCGAGGCGTTTTTGAAATTTGTGAGGGTCGCAGATGTCCCTAAAGTACGGTTGACAGTCAAATCAATCAATTACATTTTGGACAAGCTCTTACACTGGAGAAAGGGGTTGGGCCCTCAAGTCGTCATCCAAAGGACAGAATATAAAGCTAAAAAGAAAGGTTCGTTTTGATCTTAAAGAGGTTAGAAAGATTGATCCACTGAAACTCTATGGTCAATGTGTATTTTTCTTTGTATTTTTCTGCAGCTAATCTGGTCAAGCCCATGGACATAATAGCATTCACCAAAAAGGCAGAGGCTGAGCAGGACATCGCCCTACAAGACCTTGCCAGGGAACCACACAATCACACAAACTTTGCCCGCGCTGTGGGTTTGTTGGTCGGCCAGATGGTGGTGGCTACAGGCCACCGAAAATGTGTTTTTCTTGGGATGACGGAAAAGGACATCGCCAAGGCCAAGGATTATAAAAACACCTACGTCTTTCCAGTGAGTATTTTGGTTAATGATGGAGATTTTTTGAAGTAGAATACCTGGAATCCATAATGTGTTTTCCAGAACAGGAGCCTGCCGCCCATATGCTCCTAACCTTTTCCCCTCTGTCAGGAAACAATCTGGGACATGTCTGCAGCACTTACCCCTTGGTGGTATTATTAGGTAGAATTCCAGGAATTGAAAGACCATTTTCCGGGACATTGAACTTACTCATCCATTTCTTCTTCTTACTTTTCCAGGTCAACGAACACAAGACCATTCAGTCCTTCGGCCCAGCAATGGTGTCTTTGAACGGGAAAATGATGGAGCAACTGAAGACCTTTGGGGACCTGAGGCCGAAGCTTGCTGGCTTCAAAAAACACCCACAAACATTTTTTTTCACAAAGGCAGGGACACAATTAGATAAAATGGGGGATTATTTCACCAAGGCTTGGAAGGACCTTGGGCTGCCAGGGGCCCCGACACTGCGGGATATGCGCACCGCAATTTCAACATGGGTGTGTTATCTGACTCAATAGTTCCTATTCCGTAACAGTAACCTTACTCCTTGTGTAAAGCCCTTTGACACAAACTGCTTGTAAAATATGGACTGTACAAGTAAAATGGCCTTGCCTTGTCTCTCCTATAGGCTGACTCTTCTCTAACCCCTGAGGAGAACGTGCAAATAAACAAGAGCATGTGCCACGATCCCCAAACAGCCAGACGGTTTTACGTGGTTGGAGAAACCATGACTCCAAAGGAGGGACGAGCAATTCGACTAAATATTTTATGCGGTCCCTGGTTAATGCAATCATCCCTGAAGGTGAATTTTTCAATGTGTAGTGATAGCTCCAGAGTCCTTGGATATTCTTGAAAGCTAACCTTAAACTAACCATACTTAACTGATTAATGTCATAAGCCAAATTGACAGGCCAGGAGGAGGAGAGAGCAGATGGCAGGAGCCAGGAGCAGGTACAGGAGGAGGCGAGAGCAGATGGAAGGAGCCAGGGGCAGGTAGAGGAGGAGGAGAGAGCAGATGGCAGGAGCCAGGGGCAGGTAGAGGAGGAGGAGAGAGCAGATGGCAGGAGCCAGGAGCAGGTACAGGAGGAGGTGAGACCAGATGGCGGGAGCCAGGAGCAGGGGCAGGAAGAAGAGAATGACTCTGAGACCTCTGACGAGGGAGAAATGGAGGAGGAAAAGAGTGACTCTTGGAACTCTGACGAGGGGGAGGAGGAAGGAGCATTCCAGGATGATGATCATCATTTCTCCACTGACAGTGATGAGGCTATGGAGGTGGTTCCAGGCTCCTCAAAACCTCAGACAGATGAAGAAAGTGTTGTTGACGAGGATAGTGAGGAGGGATCAGGCAGCGAATCAGACATTTCCAATAACTCATCTGTGTCCAAATCATGTTCCAATTCATCTGTGTCCAAATCATGTTCCAATTCATCTGTGTCCAAATCATGTTCCGAATCTAATTAGTAATTATGTTGTTTAATGTTTCTTGTTTATTAATGTTTTAAATATTACAGTATGAGAGTGTTGATGTTAAATTATTACTTAAGCTATGTGAACAATAATGGTACATTTGGGTTTTTTTTCAATAAAGTCACATCCACTTTCTGGATGAAAACTTCATTGTCCAATATACTTACTGTCTCCTGGAAAGTGTATGTATTACTTACCGCATGGAGGTCCTTTTCCTGGAAGTGGAGGTCGGTTCCTGGAAGTGGAGGTCAGTCCCTGGAAGTCAGAGGTAGCACCGGGGAATGTTCAGCCTTGCTCCCTGGAGCGAGTGCACTGTCTGGGGCTTGAGCGTGAGGGACTGGGCCCCTGGAGGTCAGTCCCTGGAAGTCAGAGGTAGCACTGGGAGTCTTCAGCCTTGCTCCCGGGAGCGAGTGCACTGTCTGGGGCTTGTGCGTGAGGGACTGGGCCCCTGGAGGTCAGTCCCTGGAAGTCAGAGGTAGCACTGGGAATGTTCAGCCTTGCTCCCGGAGCGAGTGCACTGTCTGGGGCTTGAGCGTGAGGGACTGGGCCCCTGGAGGTCAGTCCCTGGAAGTCAGAGGTAGCACCGGGGAATGTTCAGCCTTGCTCCCGGGAGCGAGTGCACTGTCTGGGGCTTGCGTGTGAGGGACTGGGCCCCTGGAGGTCAGTCCCTGGAAGTCAGAGGTAGCACCGGGGAATGTTCAGCCTTGCTGCCGGGAGCGAGTGCACTGTCTGGGGCTTGAGCGTGAGGGACTGGGCCCCTGGAGGTCAGTCCCTGGAAGTCAGAGGTAGCACCGGGGAATGTTCAGCCTTGCTCCCTGGAGCGAGTGCACTGTCTGGGGCTTGCGCGTGAGGGACTGGGCCCCTGGAGGTCAGTCCCTGGAAGTCAGAGGTAGCACCGGGGAATGTTCAGCCTTTCTCCCGGAGCGAGTGCACTGTCTGGGGCTTGTGCGTGAGGGACTGGGCCCCTGGAGGTCAGTCCCTGGAAGTCAGAGGTAGCACTGGGAATGTTCAGCCTTGCTCCCTGGAGCGAGTGCACTGTCTGGGGCTTGAGCGTGAGGGACTGGGCCCCTGGAGGTCAGTCCCTGGAAGTCAGAGGTAGCACCGTGGAGTCTTCAGCCTTGCTCCCGGGAGCGAGTGCACTGTCTGGGGCTTGCGTGTGAGGGACTGGGCCCCTGGAGGTCGGTTCCTGGAAGTCAGAGGTAGCACCGGGAATGTTCAGCCTTGCTCCCTGGAGCGAGTGCACTGTCTGGGGCTTGTGCGTGAGGGACTGGGCCCCTGGAGGTCAGTCCCTGGAAGTCAGAGGTAGCAGCGGGGAATGTCCACCCGTGCGGCCGGGGGCGAGTGCACGGTCTGGGGCTTGCGTGTGAGGGACTGGGCCCCTGGAGGTCAGTCCCTGGAAGTCAGAGGTAGCACCGTGGAATGTTCAGCCTTGCTGCCGGGAGCGAGTGCACTGTCTGGGGCTTGAGCGTGAGGGGCTGGGGCCCGGGAGGGCAGTGCCTGGAAGTCAGAGGTAGCACCGGGAATGTTCAGCCTTGCTCCTGGAGCGAGTGCACTGTCTGGGGCTTGCGTGTGAGGGACTGGGCCCCTGGAGGTCAGTCCCTGGAAGTCAGAGGTAGCACCGGGGAATGTTCAGCCTTGCTGCCGGGAGCGAGTGCACTGTCTGGGGCTTGAGCGTGAGGGACTGGGCCCCTGGAGGTCAGTCCCTGGAAGTCAGAGGTAGCACCGGGGAATGTTCAGCCTTGCTCCCGGGAGCGAGTGCACTGTCTGGGGCTTGCGTGTGAGGGACTGGGCCCCTGGAGGTCAGTCCCTGGAAGTCAGAGGTAGCACCGTGGAATGTTCAGCCTTGCTGCCGGGAGCGAGTGCACTGTCTGGGGCTTGAGCGTGAGGGACTGGGCCCCTGGAGGTCAGTCCCTGGAAGTCAGAGGTAGCACCGGGAATGTTCAGCCTTGCTCCCTGGAGCGAGTGCACTGTCTGGGGCTTGTGCGTGAGGGACTGGGCCCCTGGAGGTCAGTCCCTGGAAGTCAGAGGTAGCACCGGGGAGTCTTCAGCCTTTCTCCCTGGAGCGAGTGCACTGTCTGGGGCTTGAGCGTGAGGGACTGGGCCCCTGGAGGTCAGTCCCTGGAAGTCAGAGGTAGCACCGGGGAATCTTCAGCCTTGCTGCCGGGAGCGAGTGCACTGTCTGGGGCTTGCGTGTGAGGGACTGGGCCCCTGGAGGTCAGTCCCTGGAAGTCAGAGGTAGCACCGTGGAATGTTCAGCCTTGCTGCCGGGAGCGAGTGCACTGTCTGGGGCTTGAGCGTGAGGGACTGGGCCCCTGGAGGTCAGTCCCTGGAAGTCAGAGGTAGCACTGGGAATGTTCAGCCTTGCTCCCTGGAGCGAGTGCACTGTCTGGGGCTTGCGTGTGAGGGACTGGGCCCCTGGAGGTCAGTCCCTGGAAGTCAGAGGTAGCACCGTGGAATGTTCAGCCTTGCTGCCGGGAGCGAGTGCACTGTCTGGGGCTTGAGCGTGAGGGACTGGGCCCCTGGAGGTCAGTCCCTGGAAGTCAGAGGTAGCACCGGGAATCTTCAGCCTTTCTCCCGGGAGGCGAGTGCACTGTCTGGGGCTTGTGCGTGAGGGACTGGGCCCCTGGAGGTCAGTCCCTGGAAGTCAGAGGTAGCACCGGGGAATGTTCAGCCTTTCTCCCGGGAGCGAGTGCACTGTCTGGGGCTTGTGCGTGAGGGACTGGGCCCCTGGAGGTCAGTCCCTGGAAGTCAGAGGTAGCACCGGGGAATGTTCAGCCTTGCTCCCTGGAGCGAGTGCACTGTCTGGGGCTTGAGCGTGAGGGACTGGGCCCCTGGAGGTCAGTCCCTGGAAGTCAGAGGGAGCACCGGGGAGTGGTCAGCCTTGCTCCCTGGAGCGAGTGCACTGTCTGGGGCTTGAGCGTGAGGGACTGGGCCCCTGGAGGTCAGTCCCTGGAAGTCAGAGGTAGCACCGGGAGTCTTCAGCCTTGCTCCCGGAGCGAGTGCACTGTCTGGGGCTTGCGTGTGAGGGACTGGGCCCCTGGAGGTCGGTTCCTGGAAGTCAGAGGTAGCACCGGGGAATGTTCAGCCTTGCTCCCTGGAGCGAGTGCACTGTCTGGGGCTTGTGCGTGAGGGACTGGGCCCCTGGAGGTCAGTCCCTGGAAGTCAGAGGTAGCACCGGGGAATGTTCAGCCTTGCTCCCGGGAGCGAGTGCACTGTCTGGGGCTTGCGTGTGAGGGACTGGGCCCCTGGAGGTCAGTCCCTGGAAGTCAGAGGTAGCACCGTGGAATGTTCAGCCTTGCTGCCGGGAGCGAGTGCACTGTCTGGGGCTTGAGCGTGAGGGACTGGGCCCCTGGAGGTCAGTCCCTGGAAGTCAGAGGTAGCACCGGGAATGTTTCGCCTTGCTCCCTGGAGCGAGTGCACTGTCTGGGGCTTGTGCGTGAGGGACTGGGCCCCTGGAGGTCCGTCCCTCGAAGCCAGCGGTAGGACCGTGGAATCTTCAGCCTTGCTCCCTGGAGCGAGTGCACTGTCTGGGGCTTGCGCGTGAGGGACTGGGCCCCTGGAGGTCAGTCCCTGGAAGTCAGAGGTAGCACCGGGGAGTCTTCAGCCTTTCTCCCTGGAGCGAGTGCACTGTCTGGGGCTTGAGCGTGAGGGACTGGGCCCCTGGAGGTCAGTCCCTGGAAGTCAAAGGTAGCACCGTGGAATCTTCAGCCTTGCTGCCGGGAGCGAGTGCACTGTCTGGGGCTTGCGTGTGAGGGACTGGGACTGGGCCCCTGGAGGTCAGCCCCGGGAAGTCAGGGGTAGCCCCGCGGGATGTTCAGCCTTGCTCCCGGGAGCGAGTGCACTGTCTGGGGCTTGAGCGTGAGGGACTGGGCCCCTGGAGGTCAGTCCCTGGAAGTCAGAGGTAGCAGCGCGGACTGTTCAGCCTTGCTCCCTGGAGCGAGTGCACTGTCTGGGGCTTGCGTGAGGGACTGGGCCCCTGGAGGTCAGTCCCTGGAAGTCAGAGGTAGCACCGTGGAATGTTCAGCCTTGCTGCCGGGAGCGAGTGCACTGTCTGGGGCTTGCGCGTGAGGGACTGGGCCCCTGGAGGTCAGTCGCTCGCAGTCAGAGGTAGCACCGGGAATCTTCAGCCTTTCTCCCGGGAGCGAGTGCACTGTCTGGGGCTTGTGCGTGAGGGACTGGGCCCTGGAGGTCAGTCCCTGGAAGTCAGAGGTAGCACCGGGAATGTTCAGCCTTTCTCCCGGAGCGAGTGCACTGTCTGGGGCTTGCGCGTGAGGGACTGGGCCCCTGGAGGTCAGTCCCTGGAAGTCAGAGGTAGCACCGGGGAATGTTCAGCCTTGCTCCCTGGAGCGAGTGCACTGTCTGGGGCTTGAGCGTGAGGGACTGGGCCCCTGGAGGTCAGTCGCTGGCAGTCAGAGTTAGCACCGGGAATGTTCAGCCTTGCTCCCTGGAGCGAGTGCACTGTCTGGGGCTTGAGCGTGAGGGACTGGGCCCCTGGAGGTCAGTCCCTGGAAGTCAGAGGTAGCACCGTGGAGTCTTCAGCCTTGCTCCCGGGAGCGAGTGCACTGTCTGGGGCTTGCGTGTGAGGGACTGGGCCCCTGGAGGTCGGTTCCTGGAAGTCAGAGGTAGCACTGGGAATGTTCAGCCTTGCTCCCTGGAGCGAGTGCACTGTCTGGGGCTTGTGCGTGAGGGACTGGGCCCCTGGAGGTCAGTCCCTGGAAGTCAGAGGTAGCACCGGGGAATGTTCAGCCTTGCTCCCGGGAGCGAGTGCACTGTCTGGGGCTTGCGTGTGAGGGACTGGGCCCCTGGAGGTCAGTCCCTGGAAGTCAGAGGTAGCACCGTGGAATGTTCAGCCTTGCTGCCGGGAGCGAGTGCACTGTCTGGGGCTTGAGCGTGAGGGACTGGGCCCCTGGAGGTCAGTCCCTGGAAGTCAGAGGTAGCACCGGGAATGTTCAGCCTTGCTCCCGGGAGCGAGTGCACTGTCTGGGGCTTGTGCGTGAGGGACTGGGCCCCTGGAGGTCAGTCCCTGGAAGTCAGAGGTAGCACCGTGGAGTCTTCAGCCTTGCTGCCGGGAGCGAGTGCACTGTCTGGGGCTTGAGCGTGAGGGACTGGGCCCCTGGAGGTCAGTCCCTGGAAGTCAGAGGTAGCACCGGGGAATGTTCAGCCTTGCTCCCTGGAGCGAGTGCACTGTCTGGGGCTTGCGTGTGAGGGACTGGGCCCCTGGAGGTCAGTCCCTGGAAGTCAGAGGTAGCACCGGGGAATGTTCAGCCTTGCTCCCGGGAGCGAGTGCACTGTCTGGGGCTTGAGCGTGAGGGACTGGGCCCCTGGAGGTCAGTCCCTGGAAGTCAGAGGTAGCACCGGGGAATCTTCAGCCTTTCTCCCGGGAGCGAGTGCACTGTCTGGGGCTTGTGCGTGAGGGACTGGGCCCTGGAGGTCAGTCCCTGGAAGTCAGAGGTAGCACCGGGAATGTTCAGCCTTTCTCCCGGGAGCGAGTGCACTGTCTGGGGCTTGTGCGTGAGGGACTGGGCCCCTGGAGGTCAGTCCCTGGAAGTCAGAGGTAGCACCGGGAATGTTCAGCCTTGCTCCCTGGAGCGAGTGCACTGTCTGGGGCTTGAGCGTGAGGGACTGGGCCCCTGGAGGTCAGTCCCTGGAAGTCAGAGGTAGCACCGGGGAGTCTTCAGCCTTGCTCCCGGGAGCGAGTGCACTGTCTGGGGCTTGCGTGTGAGGGACTGGGCCCCTGGAGGTCGGTTCCTGGAAGTCAGAGGTAGCACCGGGGAATGTTCAGCCTTGCTCCCTGGAGCGAGTGCACTGTCTGGGGCTTGTGTGTGAGGGACTGGGCCCCTGGAGGTCAGTCCCTGGAAGTCAGAGGTAGCACCGGGGAATGTTCAGCCTTGCTCCCGGGAGCGAGTGCACTGTCTGGGGCTTGAGCGTGAGGGACTGGGCCCCTGGAGGTCAGTCCCTGGAAGTCAGAGGTAGCACCGGGAATGTTCAGCCTTGCTCCCTGGAGCGAGTGCACTGTCTGGGGCTTGCGCGTGAGGGACTGGGCCCCTGGAGGTCAGTTCCTGGAAGTCAGAGGGAGCAGCGGGGAATGTTCAGCCTTGCTCCCTGGAGCGAGTGCACTGTCTGGGGCTTGCGCGTGAGGGACTGGGCCCCTGGAGGTCAGTCCCTGGAAGTCAGAGGTAGCACCGGGGAGTCTTCAGCCTTGCTCCCGGGAGCGAGTGCACTGTCTGGGGCTTGAGCGTGAGGGACTGGGCCCCTGGAGGTCAGTCCCTGGAAGTCAGAGGTAGCACCGGGGAGTCTTCAGCCTTGCTCCCGGGAGCGAGTGCACTGTCTGGGGCTTGAGCGTGAGGGACTGGGCCCCTGGAGGTCAGTCCCTGGAAGTCAGAGGTAGCACCGGGGAATGTTCAGCCTTGCTCCCTGGAGCGAGTGCACTGTCTGGGGCTTGCGCGTGAGGGACTGGGCCCCTGGAGGTCAGTCCCTGGAAGTCAGAGGTAGCACCGGGGAGTCTTCAGCCTTGCTCCCGGGAGCGAGTGCACTGTCTGGGGCTTGAGCGTGAGGGACTGGGCCCCTGGAGGTCAGTCCCTGGAAGTCAGAGGTAGCACCGGGAGTCTTCAGCCTTGCTCCCGGGAGCGAGTGCACTGTCTGGGGCTTGAGCGTGAGGGACTGGGCCCCTGGAGGTCAGTCCCTGGAAGTCAGAGGTAGCACCGGGGAGTCTTCAGCCTTGCTCCCGGGAGCGAGTGCACTGTCTGGGGCTTGTGCGTGAGGGACTGGGCCCCTGGAGGTCGGTTCCTGGAAGTCAGAGGTAGCACCGGGGAATGTTCAGCCTTGCTCCCTGGAGCGAGTGCACTGTCTGGGGCTTGTGTGTGTGAGGGACTGGGCCCCTGGAGGTCAGTCCCTGGAAGTCAGAGGTAGCACCGTGGAATGTTCAGCCTTGCTGCCGGGAGCGAGTGCACTGTCTGGGGCTTGCGTGTGAGGGACTGGGCCCCTGGAGGTCAGTCCCTGGAAGTCAGAGGTAGCACCGTGGAATGTTCAGCCTTGCTGCCGGGAGCGAGTGCACTGTCTGGGGCTTGAGCGTGAGGGACTGGGCCCCTGGAGGTCAGTCCCTGGAAGTCAGAGGTAGCACCGGGAATCTTCAGCCTTTCTCCCGGGAGCGAGTGCACTGTCTGGGGCTTGTGCGTGAGGGACTGGGGCCCCTGGAGGTCAGTCCCTGGAAGTCAGGGGCAGCCCCGCGGAATGTTCAGCCTTGCTCCCGGGAGCGAGTGCACTGTCTGGGGCTTGTGCGTGAGGGACTGGGCCCCTGGAGGTCAGTCCCTGGAAGTCAGAGGTAGCACTGGGAATGTTCCGCCTTGCTCGCTGGAGCGAGTGCACTGTCTGGGGCTTGAGCGTGAGGGACTGGGCCCCTGGAGGTCAGTCCCTGGAAGTCAGAGGTAGCACCGGGGAGTCTTCAGCCTTGCTCCCGGGAGCGAGTGCACTGTCTGGGGCTTGCGTGTGAGGGACTGGGCCCCTGGAGGTCGGTTCCTGGAAGTCAGAGGTAGCACTGGGAATGTTCAGCCTTGCGCCCGGGAGCGAGTGCACTGTCTGGGGCTTGTGTGTGAGGGACTGGGCCCCTGGAGGTCAGTCCCTGGAAGTCAGAGGTAGCACCGTGGAATGTTCAGCCTTGCTGCCGGGAGCGAGTGCACTGTCTGGGGCTTGAGCGTGAGGGACTGGGCCCCTGGAGGTCAGTCCCTGGAAGTCAGAGGTAGCACTGGGAATGTTCAGCCTTGCTCCCTGGAGCGAGTGCACTGTCTGGGGCTTGCGCGTGAGGGACTGGGCCCCTGGAGGTCAGTCCCTGGAAGTCAGAGGTAGCACCGGGGAGTCTTCAGCCTTGCTCCCGGGAGCGAGTGCACTGTCTGGGGCTTGAGCGTGAGGGACTGGGCCCCTGGAGGTCAGTCCCTGGAAGTCAGAGGTGGCACCGGGAGTCTTCAGCCTTGCTCCGGGAGCGAGTGCACTGTCTGGGGCTTGAGCGTGAGGGACTGGGCCCCTGGAGGTCAGTCCCTGGAAGTCAGAGGTAGCACCGGGGAGTCTTCAGCCTTGCTCCCTGGAGCGAGTGCACTGTCTGGGGCTTGTGCGTGAGGGACTGGGCCCCTGGAGGTCGGTTCCTGGAAGTCAGAGGTAGCACCGGGGAATGTTCAGCCTTGCTCCCTGGAGCGAGTGCACTGTCTGGGGCTTGTGTGTGTGAGGGACTGGGCCCCTGGAGGTCAGTCCCTGGAAGTCAGAGGTAGCACCGTGGAATGTTCAGCCTTGCTGCCGGGAGCGAGTGCACTGTCTGGGGCTTGAGCGTGAGGGACTGGGCCCCTGGAGGTCAGTCCCTGGAAGTCAGAGGTAGCACTGGGAATGTTCAGCCTTGCTCCCTGGAGCGAGTGCACTGTCTGGGGCTTGCGCGTGAGGGACTGGGCCCCTGGAGGTCAGTCCCTGGAAGTCAGAGGTAGCACCGGGGAGTCTTCAGCCTTGCTCCCGGGAGCGAGTGCACTGTCTGGGGCTTGAGCGTGAGGGACTGGGCCCCTGGAGGTCAGTCCCTGGAAGTCAGAGGTAGCACCGGGGAGTCTTCAGCCTTGCTCCCGGGAGCGAGTGCACTGTCTGGGGCTTGAGCGTGAGGGACTGGGCCCCTGGAGGTCAGTCCCTGGAAGTCAGAGGTAGCACCGGGAGTCTTCAGCCTTGCTCCCGGAGCGAGTGCACTGTCTGGGGCTTGCGTGTGAGGGACTGGGCCCCTGGAGGTCAGTCTCTGGAAGTCAGAGGTAGCACCGGGGAATGTTCAGCCTTGCTGCCGGGAGCGAGTGCACTGTCTGGGGCTTGAGCGTGAGGGACTGGGCCCCTGGAGGTCAGTCCCTGGAAGTCAGAGGTAGCACCGGGAATGTTCAGCCTTGCTCCCTGGAGCGAGTGCACTGTCTGGGGCTTGTGTGTGAGTGACGGGGCCCCTGGAGGTCAGTCCCTGGAAGTCAGAGGTAGCACCGTGGAATGTTCAGCCTTGCTGCCGGGAGCGAGTGCACTGTCTGGGGCTTGAGCGTGAGGGACTGGGCCCCTGGAGGTCAGTCCCTGGAAGTCAGAGGTAGCACCGGGGATGCTTCAGCCTTTCTGCCGGGAGCGAGTGCACTGTCTGGGGCTTGTGCGTGAGGGACTGGGCCCCTGGAGGTCAGTCCCTGGAAGTCAGAGGTAGCACCGGGGAATGTTCAGCCTTTCTCCCGGGAGCGAGTGCACTGTCTGGGGCTTGTGCGTGAGGGACTGGGCCCCTGGAGGTCAGTCCCTGGAAGTCAGAGGTAGCACCGGGGAATGTTCAGCCTTGCTCCCTGGAGCGAGTGCACTGTCTGGGGCTTGAGCGTGAGGGACTGGGCCCCTGGAGGTCCGTCCCTGGAAGTCAGAGGTAGCACCGGGAGTCTTCAGCCTTGCTCCCGGAGCGAGTGCACTGTCTGGGGCTTGTGTGTGAGGGACTGGGCCCCTGGAGGTCGGTTCCTGGAAGTCAGAGGTAGCACCGGGAATGTTCAGCCTTGCTCCCGGGAGCGAGTGCACTGTCTGGGGCTTGTGTGTGAGGGACTGGGCCCCTGGAGGTCAGTCCCTGGAAGTCAGAGGTAGCACCGTGGAATGTTCAGCCTTGCTGCCGGGAGCGAGTGCACTGTCTGGGGCTTGTGTCCGAGGTATGCACCACCTGGAGGTCCATTTCCTGGAACGTGAATTCAGCCACAGTTGGACCTGGAACTTAACGCCCCATCAAGAGACTTCCCCGGGGCATGTGTCAGAGGTAAGAACTGATGGAGGTCCACAGTCAGGTTACTTGACTGTGGTCAAATTTATCACATTGCTGTCTCACTCCCCGAACATGAACCTACAGTCTTGTTTAAATTTTTTCAGGGATGTGACTTACTCTACGATGTTTAATGTTGAAAACCTGGAAGAAGACACTGGGTCTCTGTCATGAACATATTTTTATTTGGTGATGTACATATCCAAACAGTACAAACAGCAAATACTCAAATAGAAACAACACCCCTGTTTTGTCATAACGCAACCTTGGTTGTTGAACTGTTGCTGCTGCAGTAGCCTCTGGCCATGCTCAGTCTCTGACGCCATCATTATATGTATCCATGATTGCGAAGAAGGAAATAGACGATCATGTACGCCACTCCACACAGGTTAAAGGTAAAGAGCGTCGTAAGAAGACAGGTTTCGCTGTGATAGCAACTGCATCTAAAGGGAAAACAAAAACTCCTCAATTTAAACATATATCACTCCGCTTCTGGTTGAATTACACATATCAATGTACCTTTCCAAATTACACGTGCCCAGGTTCGCCGGTCCGTTCAGGTGGCCGCTGTTGTTGTCTGCTTTCCACATCCCCTGGGATCCAGAGTGAATCTGGGGCTTGCACTGCAGAATGAAGGACAAATAAACTCTACATTAGGCAATATATAACCAGACAAAAAAATGTGCAAAAGGAACAATCTCAAAGATTTCACCTGGCTGGCCCAGACATGTCATTTCCATGACTTGAAGTGTCAATCCACCCTTCACTCTTTGCCGTTGGTCCCCTCAGTCAGGGCACTGTCTGGGGGAAGTGTTTGTAGTACTTACCGCATGGAGGTCCTTTTCCTGGAAGGACCTCATCCACCCTTAACTCTTTGCCGTTGGTCCCCTCAGTCAGGGCACTGTCTGGGGGAAGTGTTTGTAGTACTTACCGCATGGAGGTCCTTTTCCTGGAAGGGAACTCATCCACCCTTAACTCTTTGCCTTTGGTCCCCTCAGTCAGGGCACTGTCTGGGGGAAGTGTTTGTAGTACTTACCGCATGGAGGTCCTTTTGCTGGAAGTGAACTCATCCACCCTTCACTCTCACTCTTCACTCTTTCCACAGGGAAAAGACTTGAGTAAATTGATGTCAAAGGCGAAGAAACTGGCCATCAGGGAAAGCCTGAAGAAATACTCTGGAACACCATCACGGCCTCGAACATCAAGACGCACTTCACCTCCATCAACACGCCTGGTGCCTCCATTACCACCCCCTGGGCCTCCATCACAACCCCCGGCACGTCCATCACCACCCCCTGGGCCTCCATCACAACCCCCGGCACGTCCATCACCACCCCCTGGGCCTCCATCACAACCCCCGGCACGTCTATCACCACCCCTGGCCCTCCATCACCACCCCCGGCACGTCCATCACCACCCCCTGGGCCTCCATCACAACCCCCGGCACGTCCATCACCACCCCCTGGGCCTCCATCACAACCCCCGGCACGTCCATCACCACCCCCTGCACCTCCATCACAACCTCCTGCTCCTCCATCACGTCAACATCACGCCTCTCTGCCTGCTCTTGAACCTCACTCTCTGCCTCCATCAGCCGCCACAGCTCGTCAACTGCCACGAGAAAAGCTGAAATTTGTGGTGACAAGTTTAAAGTTGATAAAGGAGACGCTAAAAACACTCTGTCAGGAAGTGGAGTATTTGAAGGAGGTAACTTCTTCATTATGTGAAGAACATCAGGCCAGTGCATCTCCTCCTACTGCTGTATCCAACGAGTGTGCAGCTGCTTCTCCACCTACTCCCACTCCCAACTCACAGAAACCTGAGGCCGGACCACCTCCTGCTCCATCCTCAATGACAACCACCGACCCTCAACAACCAGTGGCCGGGCCGTCATCAACCCCTGACTCCTGCAGCATAAGCAAAGCCCGGAGTGGGAGCCTGACACCAAACCTGGGTGAGTAATACAACTGTTGAAATTGACCTCATGTGAGTATTAAAAGGTAGAATTCAAGGAATCGAAAGAGTTTTTTTCCGGAATGTGAACTTACCCACCCTTAGCTCTTTTATTTTGCTTAGATAATATGTTGGATATGTTTGAGGAAAACCAAATAGGGCCCAACCATTCCAAGAAAGCTAAGAGGAACATTAAACAGAGAACGTCATATGTCAAAAAGTTCCTGCTCTACATGTCTGGGGGAGAAACCGACATCAATTCGACACTTATATTTCTCAAAGACATGAAAAACTGAACGGGTACGTAGCTCAGCTTTCTACTCTCCAAATCCAAGTCATAAAATTCAGCACCATATTCACAGTTCTCATTAATTCCATCATTCCGTCACTAGGTACCTGAAAAACCTCAAGTCCAGATTGAAGCCCACAAGTCAAAAACATGTCCTCGTGGACATCGAGGCGTTTTTGAAATTTGTGAGGGTCGCAGATGTCCCTAAAGTACGGTTGACAGTCAAATCAATCAATTACATTTTGGACAAGCTCTTACACTGGAGAAAGGGGTTGGGCCCTCAAGTCGTCATCCAAAGGACAGAATATAAAGCTAAAAAGAAAGGTTCGTTTTGATCTTAAAGAGGTTAGAAAGATTGATCCACTGAAACTCTATGGTCAATGTGTATTTTTCTTTGTATTTTTCTGCAGCTAATCTGGTCAAGCCCATGGACATAATAGCATTCACCAAAAAGGCAGAGGCTGAGCAGGACATCGCCCTACAAGACCTTGCCAGGGAACCACACAATCACACAAACTTTGCCCGCGCTGTGGGTTTGTTGGTCGGCCAGATGGTGGTGGCTACAGGCCACCGAAAATGTGTTTTTCTTGGGATGACGGAAAAGGACATCGCCAAGGCCAAGGATTATAAAAACACCTACGTCTTTCCAGTGAGTATTTTGGTTAATGATGGAGATTTTTTGAAGTAGAATACCTGGAATCCATAATGTGTTTTCCAGAACAGGAGCCTGCCGCCCATATGCTCCTAACCTTTTCCCCTCTGTCAGGAAACAATCTGGGACATGTCTGCAGCACTTACCCCTTGGTGGTATTATTAGGTAGAATTCCAGGAATTGAAAGACCATTTTCCGGGACATTGAACTTACTCATCCATTTCTTCTTCTTACTTTTCCAGGTCAACGAACACAAGACCATTCAGTCCTTCGGCCCAGCAATGGTGTCTTTGAACGGGAAAATGATGGAGCAACTGAAGACCTTTGGGGACCTGAGGCCGAAGCTTGCTGGCTTCAAAAAACACCCACAAACATTTTTTTTCACAAAGGCAGGGACACAATTAGATAAAATGGGGGATTATTTCACCAAGGCTTGAAGGACCTTGGGCTGCCAGGGCCCCGACACTGCGGGATATGCGCACCGCAATTTCAACATGGGTGTGTTATCTGACTCAATAGTTCCTATTCCGTAACAGTAACCTTACTCCTTGTGTAAAGCCCTTTGACACAAACTGCTTGTAAAATATGGACTGTACAAGTAAAATGGCCTTGCCTTGTCTCTCCTATAGGCTGACTCTTCTCTAACCCCTGAGGAGAACGTGCAAATAAACAAGAGCATGTGCCACGATCCCCAAACAGCCAGACGGTTTTACGTGGTTGGAGAAACCATGACTCCAAAGGAGGGACGAGCAATTCGACTAAATATTTTGCGGTCCCTGGTTAATGCAATCATCCCTGAAGGTGAATTTTTCAATGTGTAGTGATAGCTCCAGAGTCCTTGGATATTCTTGAAAGCTAACCTTAAACTAACCATACTTAACTGATTAATGTCATAAGCCAAATTGACAGGCCAGGAGGAGGAGAGAGCAGATGGCAGGAGCCAGGAGCAGGTACAGGAGGAGGCGAGAGCAGATGGAAGGAGCCAGGGGCAGGTAGAGGAGGAGGAGAGAGCAGATGGCAGGAGCCAGGGGCAGGTAGAGGAGGAGGAGAGAGCAGATGGCAGGAGCCAGGAGCAGGTACAGGAGGAGGTGAGACCAGATGGCGGGAGCCAGGAGCAGGGGCAGGAAGAAGAGAATGACTCTGAGACCTCTGACGAGGGAGAAATGGAGGAGGAAAAGAGTGACTCTTGGAACTCTGACGAGGGGAGGAGGAAGGAGCATTCCAGGATGATGATCATCATTTCTCCACTGACAGTGATGAGGCTATGGAGGTGGTTCCAGGCTCCTCAAAACCTCAGACAGATGAAGAAAGTGTTGACGAGGATAGTGAGGAGGGATCAGGCAGCGAATCAGACATTTCCAATAACTCATCTGTGTCCAAATCATGTTCCAATTCATCTGTGTCCAAATCATGTTCCAATTCATCTGTGTCCAAATCATGTTCAATCTAATTAGTAATTATGTTGTTTAATGTTTCTTGTTTATTAATGTTTTAAATATTACAGTATGAGAGTGTTGATGTTAAATTATTACTTAAGCTATGTGAACAATAATGGTACATTTGGGTTTTTTTCAATAAAGTCACATCCACTTTCTGGATGAAAACTTCATTGTCCAATATACTTACTGTCTCCTGGAAAGTGTATGTATTACTTACCGCATGGAGGTCCTTTTCCTGGAAGTGGAGGTCGGTTCCTGGAAGTGGAGGTCAGTCCCTGGAAGTCAGAGGTAGCACCGGGGAATGTTCAGCCTTGCTCCCTGGAGCGAGTGCACTGTCTGGGGCTTGAGCGTGAGGGACTGGGCCCCTGGAGGTCAGTCCCTGGAAGTCAGAGGTAGCACCGTGGAGTCTTCAGCCTTGCTCCCGGGAGCGAGTGCACTGTCTGGGGCTTGTGCGTGAGGGACTGGGCCCCTGGAGGTCAGTCCCTGGAAGTCAGAGGTAGCACCGGGGAATGTTCAGCCTTGCTCCCTGGAGCGAGTGCACTGTCTGGGGCTTGTGCGTGAGGGACTGGGCCCCTGGAGGTCAGTCCCTGGAAGTCAGAGGTAGCACCGGGGAATGTTCAGCCTTGCTCCCGGGAGCGAGTGCACTGTCTGGGGCTTGTGTGTGAGGGACTGGGCCCCTGGAGGTCAGTCCCTGGAAGTCAGAGGTAGCACCGTGGAATGTTCAGCCTTGCTGCCGGGAGCGAGTGCACTGTCTGGGGCTTGAGCGTGAGGGACTGGGCCCCTGGAGGTCAGTCCCTGGAAGTCAGAGGTAGCACCGGGGAATGTTCAGCCTTGCTCCCTGGAGCGAGTGCACTGTCTGGGGCTTGCGCGTGAGGGACTGGGCCCCTGGAGGTCAGTCCCTGGAAGTCAGAGGTAGCACCGGGGAATGTTCAGCCTTTCTCCCGGGAGCGAGTGCACTGTCTGGGGCTTGTGCGTGAGGGACTGGGCCCCTGGAGGTCAGTCCCGGGAAGTCAGAGGGAGCACCGGGAATGTTCAGCCTTGCTCCCTGGAGCGAGTGCACTGTCTGGGGCTTGTGCGTGAGGGACTGGGCCCCTGGAGGTCAGTCCCTGGAAGTCAGAGGTAGCACCGTGGAGTCTTCAGCCTTGCTCCCGGGAGCGAGTGCACTGTCTGGGGCTTGTGTGTGAGGGACTGGGCCCCTGGAGGTCGGTTCCTGGAAGTCAGAGGTAGCACCGGGGAATGTTCAGCCTTGCTCCCTGGAGCGAGTGCACTGTCTGGGGCTTGTGCGTGAGGGACTGGGCCCCTGGAGGTCAGTCCCTGGAAGTCAGAGGTAGCACCGGGGAATGTTCAGCCTTGCTCCCGGGAGCGAGTGCACTGTCTGGGGCTTGTGTGTGAGGGACTGGGCCCCTGGAGGTCAGTCCCTGGAAGTCAGAGGTAGCACCGTGGAATGTTCAGCCTTGCTGCCGGGAGCGAGTGCACTGTCTGGGGCTTGAGCGTGAGGGACTGGGCCCCTGGAGGTCAGTCCCTGGAAGTCAGAGGTAGCACCGGGGAATGTTCAGCCTTGCTCCCGGGAGCGAGTGCACTGTCTGGGGCTTGCGTGTGAGGGACTGGGCCCCTGGAGGTCAGTCCCTGGAAGTCAGAGGTAGCACCGGGGAATGTTCAGCCTTGCTGCCGGGAGCGAGTGCACTGTCTGGGGCTTGAGCGTGAGGGACTGGGCCCTGGAGGTCAGTCCCTGGAAGTCAGAGGTAGCACCGGGAATGTTCAGCCTTGCTCCCGGGAGCGAGTGCACTGTCTGGGGCTTGCGTGAGGGACTGGGCCCCTGGAGGTCAGTCCCTGGAAGTCAGAGGTAGCACCGTGGAATGTTCAGCCTTGCTGCGGGAGCGAGTGCACTGTCTGGGGCTTGTGCGTGAGGGACTGGGCCCCTGGAGGTCAGTCCCTGGAAGTCAGAGGTAGCACCGGGGAATCTTCAGCCTTGCTCCCTGGAGCGAGTGCACTGTCTGGGGCTTGTGCGTGAGGGACTGGGCCCCTGGAGGTCAGTCCCTGGAAGTCAGAGGTAGCACCGTGGAGTCTTCAGCCTTTCTCCCTGGAGCGAGTGCACTGTCTGGGGCTTGAGCGTGAGGGACTGGGCCCCTGGAGGTCAGTCCCTGGAAGTCAAAGGTAGCACCGTGGAATCTTCAGCCTTGCTGCCGGGAGCGAGTGCACTGTCTGGGGCTTGCGTGTGAGGGACTGGGCCCCTGGAGGTCAGTCCCTGGAAGTCAGAGGTAGCACCGTGGAATGTTCAGCCTTGCTGCCGGGAGCGAGTGCACTGTCTGGGGCTTGAGCGTGAGGGACTGGGCCCCTGGAGGTCAGTCCCTGGAAGTCAGAGGTAGCACTGGGAATGTTCAGCCTTGCTCCCTGGAGCGAGTGCACTGTCTGGGGCTTGCGTGTGAGGGACTGGGCCCCTGGAGGTCAGTCCCTGGAAGTCAGAAGGTAGCACCGTGGAATGTTCAGCCTTGCTGCCGGGAGCGAGTGCACTGTCTGGGGCTTGAGCGTGAGGGACTGGGCCCCTGGAGGTCAGTCCCTGGAAGTCAGAGGTAGCACCGGGAATCTTCAGCCTTTCTCCCGGAGCGAGTGCACTGTCTGGGGCTTGTGCGTGAGGGACTGGGCCCCTGGAGGTCAGTTCCTGGAAGTCAGACGTAGCACCGGGGAACGTTGAGCCTTGGATCCTGGAGCGAGTGCACTGTCTGGGGCTTGAGCGTGAGGGACTGGGCCCCTGGTGGTCAGTCCCTGGAAGTCCGTGGTAGCACCGGGGAATATTCAGCCTTGCTCCCTGGAGCGAGTGCACTGTCTGGGGCTTGAGCGTGAGGGACTGGGCCCCTGGAGGTCAGTCCCTGGAAGTCAGAGGTAGCACCGGGAATGTTCAGCCTTGCTCCCTGGAGCGAGTGCACTGTCTGGGGCTTGAGCGTGAGGGACTGGGCCCCTGGAGGTCAGTCCCTGGAAATCAGATGTAGCACCGGGAATGTTCAGCCTTGCTCCCGGAGCGAGTGCACTGTCTGGGGCTTGCGTGTGAGGGACCGGGCCCCTGGGGGTCAGTCCCTGGAAGTCAGAGGGAGCACCGTGGAATCTTCAGCCTTGCTGCCGGGAGCGAGTGCACTGTCTGGGGCTTGAGCGTGAGGGACTGGGCCCCTGGAGGTCAGTCCCTGGAAGTCAGAGGTAGCACCGTGGAATGTTCAGCCTTGCTCCCTGGAGCGAGTGCACTGTCTGGGGCTTGTGCGTGAGGGACTGGGCCCCTGGAGGTCAGTCCCTGGAAGTCAGAGGTAGCACCGTGGAATGTTCAGCCTTGCTGCCGGGAGCGAGTGCACTGTCTGGGGCTTGAGCGTGAGGGACTGGGCCCCTGGAGGTCAGTCCCTGGAAGTCAGAGGTAGCACCGCGGAATGTTCAGCCTTGCTCCCTGGAGCGAGTGCACTGTCTGGGCTTGTGCGTGAGGGACTGGGCCCCTGGAGGTCAGTCCCTGGAAGTCAGAGGTAGCACTGGGAATGTTCAGCCTTGCTCCCTGGAGCGAGTGCACTGTCTGGGGCTTGCGCGTGAGGGACTGGGCCCCTGGAGGTCAGTCCCTGGAAGTCAGGGGTAGCACCGGGGAGTCTTCAGCCTTTCTCCCTGGAACGAGTGCACTGTCTGGGGCTTGAGCGTGAGGGACTGGGCCCCTGGAGGTCAGTCCCTGGAAGTCAGAGGTAGCACCGGGAATCTTCAGCCTTGCTCCCGGGAGCGAGTGCACTGTCTGGGCTTTGCGTGTGAGGGACTGGGCCCCTGGAGGTCAGTCCCTGGAAGTCAGAGGTAGCACCAGAATGTTTAGCCATGCTCCCGGGAGCGAGTGCACTGTCTGGGGCTTGAGCGTGAGGGACTGGGCCCCTGGAGGTCAGTCCCTGGAAGTCAAAGGTAGCACTGGGAATGTTCAGCCTTGCTCCCTGGAGCGAGCGCACTGTCTGGGGCTTGTGTGTGAGGGACTGGGCCCCTGGAGGTCAGTCCCTGGAAGTCAGAGGTAGCACCGTGGAATGTTCAGCCTTGCTGCCGGGAGCGAGTGCACTGTCTGGGGCTTGAGCGTGAGGGACTGGGCCCCTGGAGGTCAGTCCCTGGAAGTCAGAGGTAGCACCGGGAATCTTCAGCCTTTCTCCCGGAGCGAGTGCACTGTCTGGGGCTTGTGCGTGAGGGACTGGGCCCCTGGAGGTCAGTCCCTGGAAGTCAGAGGTAGCACCGGGAATGTTCAGCCTTTCTCCCGGGAGCGAGTGCACTGTCTGGGGCTTGTGCGTGAGGGACTGGGCCCCTGGAGGTCAGTCGCTGGGCGTCAGAGGTAGCACTGGGAATGTTCAGCCTTGCTCCCTGGAGCGAGTGCACTGTCTGGGGCTTGAGCGTGAGGGACTGGGCCCCTGGAGGTCAGTCCCTGGAAGTCAGAGGTACCACCGGGCACTCTTCAGCCTTGCTCCCGGGAGCGAGTGCACTGTCTGGGGCTTGCGTGTGAGGGACTGGGCCCCTGGAGGTCAGTTCCTGGAAGTCAGAGGTAGCACTGGGAATGTTCAGCCTTGCTCCGTGGAGCGAGTGCACTGTCTGGGGCTTGTGTGTGTGAGGGACTGGCCCCTGGAGGTCAGTCCCTGGAAGTCAGAGGTAGCACCGTGGAATGTTCAGCCTTGCTGCCGGGAGCGAGTGCACTGTCTGGGGCTTGAGCGTGAGGGACTGGGGCCCCTGGAGGTCAGTCCCTGGAAGTCAGAGGTAGCACCGGGAATGTTCAGCCTTGCTCCCAGGAGCGAGTGCACTGTCTGGGGCTTGCGCGTGAGGGACTGGGCCCCTGGAGGTCAGTCCCTGGAAGTCAGAGGTAGCACCGTGGAGTCTTCAGCCTTGCTCCCGGGAGCGAGTGCACTGTCTGGGGCTTGAGCGTGAGGGACTGGGCCCCTGGAGGTCAGTCCCTGGAAGTCAGAGGTAGCACCGGGGAGTCTTCAGCCTTGCTCCCGGGAGCGAGTGCACTGTCTGGGGCTTGAGCGTGAGGGACTGGGCCCCTGGAGGTCAGTCCCTGGAAGTCAGAGGTAGCACCGGGGAGTCTTCAGCCTTGCTCCCGGGAGCGAGTGCACTGTCTGGGGCTTGTGCGTGAGGGACTGGGCCCCTGGAGGTCGGGTCCTGGTAGGCGGAGGCAGCACCGTGGAATGTTCAGCCTTGCTCCCTGGAGCGAGTGCACTGTCTGGGGCTTGTGTGTGAGGGACTGGGCCCCTGGAGGTCAGTCCCTGGAAGTCAGAGGTAGCACCGTGGAATGTTCAGCCTTGCTCCCGGGAGCGAGTGCACTGTCTGGGGCTTGAGCGTGAGGGCCTGGGCCCCTGGAGGTCAGTCCCTGGAAGTCAGAGGTAGCACCGGGAATGTTCAGCCTTGCTCCCTGGAGCGAGTGCACTGTCTGGGCTTATGCGTGAGGGACTGGGGCCCCTGGAGGTCAGTCCCTGGAAGTCAGAGGTAGCACCGGGAGTCTTCAGCCTTGCTCCGGGAGCGAGTGCACTGTCTGTGGCTTGGGCGTGAGGGACTGTGCCCCTGGAGGTCAGTCCCTGGAAGTCAGAGGTAGCACCGTGGAGTCTTCAGCCTTGCTCCCGGAGCGAGTGCACTGTGGGGGGCTTGGGCGTGCGGGACTGGGCCCCTGGAGGTCAGTCCCTGGAAGTCAGAGGTAGCACCGGGGAGTCTTCAGCCTTGCTCCCGGGAGCGAGTGCACTGTCTGGGGCTTGCGTGTGAGGGACTGGGCCCCTGGAGGTCAGTCCCTGGAAGTCAGAGGTAGCACCGGGGAATGTTCAGCCTTGCTGCCGGGAGCGAGTGCACTGTCTGGGGCTTGAGCGTGAGGGACTGGGCCCCTGGAGGTCAGTCCCTGGAAGTCAGAGGTAGCACCGGGGAATGTTCAGCCTTGCTCCCTGGAGCGAGTGCACTGTCTGGGGCTTGCGTGTGAGGGACTGGGCCCCTGGAGGTCAGTCCCTGGAAGTCAGAGGTAGCACCGTGGAATGTTCAGCCTTGCTGCCGGGAGCGAGTGCACTGTCTGGGGCTTGTGCGTGAGGGACTGGGCCCCTGGAGGTCAGTCCCTGGGAGTGAGAGGTAGCACCGGGAATCTTCAGCCTTTCTCCCGGGAGCGAGTGCACTGTCTGGGGCTTGTGCGTGAGGGACTGGGCCCCTGGAGGTCAGTCCCTGGAAGTCAGAGGTAGCACCGGGGAATGTTCTGCCTTTCTCCGGGAGCGAGTGCACTGTCTGGGGCTTGTGCGTGAGGGACTGGGCCCCTGGAGGTCAGTCCCTGGAAGTCAGAGGTAGCACCGGGGAATGTTCAGCCTTGCTCCCTGGAGCGAGTGCACTGTCTGGGGCTTGAGCGTGAGGGACTGGGCCCCTGGAGGTCAGTCCCTGGAAGTCAGAGGTAGCACCGGGGAGTCTTCAGCCTTGCTCCCGGGAGCGAGTGCACTGTCTGGGGCTTGCGTGTGAGGGACTGGGCCCCTGGAGGTCGGTTCCTGGAAGTCAGAGGTAGCACCGGGGAATGTTCAGCCTTGCTCCCGGGAGCGAGTGCACTGTCTGGGGCTTGTGTGTGAGGGACTGGGCCCCTGGAGGTCAGTCCCTGGAAGTCAGAGGTAGCACCGTGGAATGTTCAGCCTTGCTGCCGGGAGCGAGTGCACTGTCTGGGGCTTGTGTCCGAGGTATGCACCACCTGGAGGTCCATTTCCTGGAACGTGAATTCAGCCACAGTTGGACCTGGAACTTAACGCCCCATCAAGAGACTTCCCCGGGGCATGTGTCAGAGGTAAGAACCGCATGGAGGTCCACAGTCAGGTTACTTGACTGTGGTCAAATTTATCACATAGCTGTCTTACTCCCCGAACATGAACCTACAGTCTTGTTTAAATTTTTTCAGGGATGTGACTTACTCTACGATGTTTAATGTTGAAAACCTGGAAGAAGACACTGGGTCTCTGTCATGAACATATTTTTATTTGGTGATGTACATATCCAAACAGTACAAACAGCAAATACTCAAATAGAAACAACACCCCTGTTTTGTCATAACGCAACCTTGGTTGTTGAACTGTTGCTGCTGCAGTAGCCTCTGGCCATGCTCAGTCTCTGACGCCATCATTATATGTATCCATGATTGCGAAGAAGGAAATAGACGATCATGTACGCCACTCCACACAGGTTAAAGGTAACAAGCGTCAGAAGAAGACAGGTTTCGCTGTGATAGCAACTGCATCTAAAGGGAAAACAAAAACTCCTCAATTTAAACATATATCACTCCGCTTCTGGTTGAATTACACATATCAATGTACCTTTCCGGGAATTACACTTGCCCTGGTTCCCCGGTCCGTTCAGGTGGTCGCTGTTGTTGTCTGCTTTCCACATCCCCTGGGATCCAGAGTGAATCTGGGGCTTGCACTACAGAATGAAGGACAAATAAACTCTACATTCGGCAATATATAACCAGACAAAAAAATGTGCAAAAGGAACAATCTCAAAGATTTCACCTGGCTGGCCCAGACATGTCATTTCCATGACTTGAAGTGTCAATCCACCCTTCACTCTTTGCCGTTGGTCCCCTCAGTCAGGGCACTGTCTGGGGGAAGTGTTTGTAGTACTTACCGCATGGAGGTCCTTTTCCTGGAAGGGAACTCATCCACCCTTAACTCTTTGCCGTTGGTCCCCTCAGTCAGGGCACTGTCTGGGGGAAGTGTTTGTAGTACTTACCGCATGGAGGTCCTTTTCCTGGAAGGGAACTCATCCACCCTTAACTCTTTGCCTTTGGTCCCCTCAGTCAGGGCACTGTCTGGGGGAAGTGTTTGTAGTACTTACCGCATGGAGGTCCTTTTGCTGGAAGTGAACTCATCCACCCTTCACTCTCACTCTTCACTCTTTCCACAGGGAAAAGACTTGAGTAAATTGATGTCAAAGGCGAAGAAACTGGCCATCAGGGAAAGCCTGAAGAAATACTCTGGAACACCATCACGGCCTCGAACATCAAGACGCACTTCACCTCCATCAACACGCCTGGTGCCTCCATTACCACCCCCTGGGCCTCCATCACAACCCCCCGCACCTCCATCACCACCCCCTGGGCCTCCATCACAACCCCCGGCACGTCCATCACCACCCCTGGGCCTCCATCACAACCCGGCACGTCTATCACCACCCCCTGGGCCTCCATCACAACCCCGGCACGTCCATCACCACCCCTGGGCCTCCATCACAACCCCAGCACGTCCATCACCACCCCCTGGGCCTCCATCACAACCCCCGGCACGTCCATCACCACCCCCTGCACCTCCATCACAACCTCCTGCTCCTCCATCACGTCAACATCACGCCTCTCTGCCTGCTCTTGAACCTCACTCTCTGCCTCCATCAGCCGCCACAGCTCGTCAACTGCCACGAGAAAAGCTGAAATTTGTGGTGACAAGTTTAAAGTTGATAAAGGAGACGCTAAAAACACTCTGTCAGGAAGTGGAGTATTTGAAGGAGGTAACTTCTTCATTATGTGAAGAACATCAGGCCAGTGCATCTCCTCCTACTGCTGTATCCAACGAGGGTGCAGCTGCTTCTCCACCTACTCCCACTCCCAACTCACAGAAACCTGAGGCCGGACCACCTCCTGCTCCATCCTCAATGACAACCACCGACCCTCAACAACCAGTGGCCGGGCCGTCATCAACCCCTGACTCCTGCAGCATAAGCAAAGCCCGGAGTGGGAGCCTGACACCAAACCTGGGTGAGTAATACAACTGTTGAAATTGACCTCATGTGAGTATTAAAAGGTAGAATTCAAGGAATCGAAAGAGTTTTTTTCCGGAATGTGAACTTACCCACCCTTAGCTCTTTTATTTTGCTTAGATAATATGTTGGATATGTTTGAGGAAAACCAAATAGGGCCCAACCATTCCAAGAAAGCTAAGAGGAAAATTAAACAGAGAACGCCATATGCCAAAAAGTTCCTGCTCTACATGTCTGGGGGAGAAACCGACATCAATTCGACACTTATATTTCTCAAAGACATGAAAAAACTGAACGGGTACGTAGCTCAGCTTTCTACTCTCCAAATCCAAGTCATAAAATTCAGCACCATATTCACAGTTCTCATTAATTCCATCATTCCGTCACTAGGTACCTGAAAAACCTCAAGTCCAGATTGAAGCCCACAAGTCAAAAACATGTCCTCGTGGACATCGAGGCGTTTGAAATTTGTGAGGGTCGCAGATGTCCCTAAAGTACGGTTGACAGTCAAATCAATCAATTACATTTTGGACAAGCTCTTACACTGGAGAAAGGGGTTGGGCCCTCAAGTCGTCATCCAAAGGACAGAATATAAAGCTAAAAAGAAAGGTTCGTTTTGATCTTAAAGAGGTTAGAAAGATTGATCCACTGAAACTCTATGGTCAATGTGTATTTTTCTTTGTATTTTTCTGCAGCTAATCTGGTCAAGCCCATGGACATAATAGCATTCACCAAAAAGGCAGAGGCTGAGCAGGACATCGCCCTACAAGACCTTGCCAGGGAACCACACAATCACACAAACTTTGCCCGCGCTGTGGGTTTGTTGGTCGGCCAGATGGTGGTGGCTACAGGCCACCGAAAATGTGTTTTTCTTGGGATGACGGAAAAGGACATCGCCAAGGCCAAGGATTATAAAAACACCTACGTCTTTCCAGTGAGTATTTTGGTTAATGATGGAGATTTTTTGAAGTAGAATACCTGGAATCCATAATGTGTTTTCCAGAACAGGAGCCTGCCGCCCATATGCTCCTAACCTTTTCCCCTCTGTCAGGAAACAATCTGGGACATGTCTGCAGCACTTACCCCTTGGTGGTATTATTAGGTAGAATTCCAGGAATTGAAAGACCATTTTCCGGGACATTGAACTTACTCATCCATTTCTTCTTCTTACTTTTCCAGGTCAACGAACACAAGACCATTCAGTCCTTCGGCCCAGCAATGGTGTCTTTGAACGGGAAAATGATGGAGCAACTGAAGACCTTTGGGGACCTGAGGCCGAAGCTTGCTGGCTTCAAAAACACCCACAAACATTTTTTCACAAAGGCAGGGACACAATTAGATAAAATGGGGATTATTTCACCAAGGCTTGGAAGGACCTTGGGCTGCCAGGGCCCCGACACTGCTGGGATATGCGCACTGCAATTTCAACATGGGTGTGTTATCTGACTCAATAGTTCCTATTCCGTAACAGTAACCTTACTCCTTGTGTAAAGCCCTTTGACACAAACTGCTTGTAAAATATGGACTGTACAAGTAAAATGGCCTTGCCTTGTCTCTCCTATAGGCTGACTCTTCTCTAACCCCTGAGGAGAACGTGCAAATAAACAAGAGCATGTGCCACGATCCCCAAACAGCCAGACGGTTTTACGTGGTTGGAGAAACCATGACTCCAAAGGAGGGACGAGCAATTCGACTAAATATTTTGCGGTCCCTGGTTAATGCAATCATCCCTGAAGGTGAATTTTTCAATGTGTAGTGATAGCTCCAGAGTCCTTGGATATTCTTGAAAGCTAACCTTAAACTAACCATACTTAACTGATTAATGTCATAAGCCAAATTGACAGGCCAGGAGGAGGAGAGAGCAGATGGCAGGAGCCAGGAGCAGGTACAGGAGGAGGCGAGAGCAGATGGAAGGAGCCAGGGGCAGGTAGAGGAGGAGGAGAGAGCAGATGGCAGGAGCCAGGGGCAGGTAGAGGAGGAGGAGAGAGCAGATGGCAGGAGCCAGGAGCAGGTACAGGAGGAGGTGAGACCAGATGGCGGGAGCCAGGAGCAGGGGCAGGAAGAAGAGAATGACTCTGAGACCTCTGACGAGGGAGAAATGGAGGAGGAAAAGAGTGACTCTTGGAACTCTGACGAGGGGGAGGAGGAAGGAGCATTCCAGGATGATGATCATCATTTCTCCACTGACAGTGATGAGGCTATGGAGGTGGTTCCAGGCTCCTCAAAACCTCAGACAGATGAAGAAAGTGTTGACGAGGATAGTGAGGAGGGATCAGGCAGCGAATCAGACATTTCCAATAACTCATCTGTGTCCAAATCATGTTCCAATTCATCTGTGTCCAAATCATGTTCCAATTCATCTGTGTCCAAATCATGTTCCGAATCTAATTAGTAATTATGTTGTTTAATGTTTCTTGTTTATTAATGTTTTAAATATTACAGTATGAGAGTGTTGATGTTAAATTATTACTTAAGCTATGTGAACAATAATGGTACATTTGGGTTTTTTCAATAAAGTCACATCCACTTTCTGGATGAAAACTTCATTGTCCAATATACTTACTGTCTCCTGGAAAGTGTATGTATTACTTACCGCATGGAGGTCCTTTTCCTGGAAGTGGAGGTCGGTTCCTGGAAGTGGAGGTCAGTCCCTGGAAGTCAGAGGTAGCACTGGGAATGTTCAGCCTTGCTCCCTGGAGCGAGTGCACTGTCTGGGGCTTGAGCGTGAGGGACTGGGCCCCTGGAGGTCAGTCCCTGGAAGTCAGAGGTAGCACCGGGGAGTCTTCAGCCTTGCTCCCGGGAGCGAGTGCACTGTCTGGGGCTTGTGCGTGAGGGACTGGGCCCCTGGAGGTCAGTCCCTGGAAGTCAGAGGTAGCACCGGGGAATGTTGAGCCTTGCTCCCGGTAGCGAGTGCACTGTCTGGGGCTTGAGCGTGAGGGACTGGGCCCCTGGAGGTCAGTCCCTGGAAGTCAGAGGTAGCACCGGGGAATGTTCAGCCTTGCTCCCGGGAGCGAGTGCACTGTCTGGGGCTTGCGTGTGAGGGACTGGGCCCCTGGAGGTCAGTCCCTGGAAGTCAGAGGTAGCACCGTGGAATGTTCAGCCTTGCTGCCGGGAGCGAGTGCACTGTCTGGGGCTTGAGCGTGAGGGACTGGGCCCCTGGAGGTCAGTCCCTGGAAGTCAGAGGTAGCACTGGGAATGTTCAGCCTTGCTCCCTGGAGCGAGTGCACTGTCTGGGGCTTGCGCGTGAGGGACTGGGCCCCTGGAGGTCAGTCCCTGGAAGTCAGAGGTAGCACCGGGGAATGTTCAGCCTTTCTCCCGGAGCGAGTGCACTGTCTGGGGCTTGTGCGTGAGGGACTGGGCCCCTGGAGGTCAGGCGCTGGAAGTCAGGGGTAGCACCGCGGAGTGTTCAGCCTTGCTCCCTGGAGCGAGTGCACTGTCTGGGGCTTGAGCGTGAGGGACTGGGCCCCTGGAGGTCAGTCCCTGGAAGTCAGAGGTAGCACCGTGGAGTCTTCAGCCTTGCTCCCGGGAGCGAGTGCACTGTCTGGGGCTTGCGTGTGAGGGACTGGGCCCCTGGAGGTCGGTTCCTGGAAGTCAGAGGTAGCACTGGGAATGTTCAGCCTTGCTCCCTGGAGCGAGTGCACTGTCTGGGGCTTGTGCGTGAGGGACTGGGCCCCTGGAGGTCAGTCCCTGGAAGTCAGAGGTAGCACTGGGAATGCTCAGCCTTGCTCCCGGGAGCGAGTGCACTGTCTGGGGCTTGCGTGTGAGGGACTGGGCCCCTGGAGGTCAGTCCCTGGAAGTCAGAGGTAGCACCGTGGAATGTTCAGCCTTGCTGCCGGGAGCGAGTGCACTGTCTGGGGCTTGAGCGTGAGGGACTGGGCCCCTGGAGGTCGGTCCGTGGAGGTCAGAGGTAGCACTGGGAATGTTCAGCCTTGCTCCCGGGAGCGAGTGCACTGTCTGGGCTTGCGTGTGAGGGACTGGGCCCCTGGAGGTCAGTCCCTGGAAGTCAGAGGTAGCACCGTGGAATGTTCAGCCTTGCTGCCGGGAGCGAGTGCACTGTCTGGGGCTTGAGCGTGAGGGACTGGGCCCCTGGAGGTCAGTCCCTGGAAGTCAGAGGTAGCACTGGGAATGTTCAGCCTTGCTCCCGGGAGCGAGTGCACTGTCTGGGGCTTGCGTGTGAGGGACTGGGCCCCTGGAGGTCAGTCCCTGGAAGTCAGAGGTAGCACCGGGGAATGTTCAGCCTTGCTCCCGGGCGCGAGTGCACTGTCTGGGGCTTGAGCGTGAGGGACTGGGCCCCTGGAGGTCAGTCCCTGGAAGTCAGAGGTAGCACCGGGAATGTTCAGCCTTGCTCCCTGGAGCGAGTGCACTGTCTGGGGCTTGTGCGTGAGGGACTGGGCCCCTGGAGGTCAGTCCCTGGAAGTCAGAGGTAGCACCGGGGAGTCTTCAGCCTTTCTCCCTGGAGCGAGTGCACTGTCTGGGGCTTGAGCGTGAGGGACTGGGCCCCTGGAGGTCAGTCCCTGGAAGTCAAAGGTAGCACCGTGGAATCTTCAGCCTTGCTGCCGGGAGCGAGTGCACTGTCTGGGGCTTGCGTGTGAGGGACTGGGCCCCTGGAGGTCAGTCCCTGGAAGTCAGAGGTAGCACCGTGGAGTGTTCAGCCTTGCTGCCGGGAGCGGGTGCACTGTCTGGGGCTTGAGCGTGAGGGACTGGGCCCCTGGAGGTCAGTCCCTGGAAGTCAGAGGTAGCACCGGGAATGTTCAGCCTTGCTGCCTGGAGCGAGTGCACTGTCTGGGGCTTGCGTGTGAGGGACTGGGCCCCTGGAGGTCAGTCCCTGGCAGTCAGAGGTAGTTCCGTTGAATGTTCAGCCTTGCTGCCGGGAGCGAGTGCACTGTCTGGGGCTTGAGCGTGAGGGACTGGGCCCCTGGAGGTCAGTCCCTGGAAGTCAGAGGTAGCACCGGGAATCTTCAGCCTTTCTCCCGGGAGGCGAGTGCACTGTCTGGGGCTTGTGCGTGAGGGACTGGGCCCCTGGAGGTCAGTCCCTGGAAGTCAGAGGTAGCACTGGGAGTGTTCTGCCGTGCTCCCTGGAGCGAGTGCACTGTCTGGGGCTTGAGCGTGAGGGACTGGGCCCCTGGAGGTCAGTCCCTGGAAGTCAGAGGTAGCACCGGGGAGTCTTCAGCCTTGCTCCCGGGAGCGAGTGCACTGTCTGGGGCTTGCGTGTGAGGGACTGGGCCCCTGGAGGTCGGTTCCTGGAAGTCAGAGGTAGCACCGGGGAATCTTCAGCCTTGCTCCCGGGAGCGAGTGCACTGTCTGGGGCTTGTGCGTGAGGGACTGGGCCCCTGGAGGTCAGTCCCTGGAAGTCAGAGGTAGCACCGGGAATGTTCAGCCTTGCTCCGGAGCGAGTGCACTGTCTGGGGCTTGCGTGTGAGGGACTGGGCCCTGGAGGTCAGTCCCTGGAAGTCAGAGGTAGCACCGTGGAATGTTCAGCCTTGCTGCCGGGAGCGAGTGCACTGTCTGGGGCTTGAGCGTGAGGGACTGGGCCCCGGGCGGCCAGTCCCTGGAAGTCAGAGGTAGCACTGGGAATGTTCAGCCTTGCTCCCTGGAGCGAGTGCACTGTCTGGGGCTTGTGCGTGAGGGACTGGGCCCTGGAGGTCAGTCCCTGGAAGTCAGAGGTAGCACCGTGGAATGTTCAGCCTTGCTGCCGGGAGCGAGTGCACTGTCTGGGGCTTGAGCGTGAGGGACTGGGCCCCTGGAGGTCAGTCCCTGGAAGTCAGAGGTAGCACCGCGGACTTTTCAGCCTTGCTCCCTGGAGCGAGTGCACTGTCTGGGGCTTGTGCGTGAGGGACTGGGCCCCTGGAGGTCAGTCCCTGGAAGTCAGAGGTAGCACCGTGGAATGTTCAGCCTTGCTGCGGGAGCGAGTGCACTGTCTGGGGCTTGAGCGTGAGGGACTGGGCCCCTGGAGGTCAGTCCCTGGAAGTCAGAGGTAGCACCGGGAATCTTCAGCCTTTCTCCCGGGAGCGAGTGCACTGTCTGGGGCTTGTGCGTGAGGGACTGGGCCCCTGGAGGTCAGTCCCTGGAAGTCAGAGGTTGCACTGGGAATGTTCAGCCTTGCTCCCTGGAGCGAGTGCACTGTCTGGGGCTTGCGCGTGAGGGCCTGGGCGCCTGGAGGTCAGTCCCTGGAAGTCAGAGGTAGCACCGGGGAGTCTTCAGCCTTGCTCCCGGGAGCGAGTGCACTGTCTGGGGCTTGAGCGTGAGGGACTGGGCCCCTGGAGGTCAGTCCCTGGAAGTCAGAGGTAGCACCGGGGAGTCTTCAGCCTTGCTCCCGGGAGCGAGTGCACTGTCTGGGGCTTGAGCGTGAGGGACTGGGCCCCTGGAGGTCAGTCCCTGGAAGTCAGAGGTAGCACCGGGGAGTCTTCAGCCTTGCTCCCGGGAGCGAGTGCACTGTCTGGGGCTTGTGCGTGAGGGACTGGGCCCCTGGAGGTCGGTTCCTGGAAGTCAGAGGTAGCACTGGGAATGTTCAGCCTTGCTCCCTGGAGCGAGTGCACTGTCTGGGGCTTGTGTGTGTGTGAGGACTGGGCCCCTGGAGGTCAGTCCCTGGAAGTCAGAGGTAGCACCGTGGAATGTTCAGCCTTGCTGCCGGGAGCGAGTGCACTGTCTGGGGCTTGCGTGTGAGGGACTGGGCCCCTGGAGGTCAGTCCCTGGAAGTCAGAGGTAGCACCGTGGAATGTTCAGCCTTGCTGCCGGGAGCGAGTGCACTGTCTGGGGCTTGAGCGTGAGGGACTGGGCCCCTGGAGGCCAGTGCCTGGAAGTCAGAGGTAGCACCGGGAATCTTCAGCCTTTCTCCCGGGAGGCGAGTGCACTGTCTGGGGCTTGTGCGTGAGGGACTGGGCCCCTGGAGGTCAGTCCCTGGAAGTCAGAGGTAGCACCGGGGAATGTTCAGCCTTTCTCCCGGGAGCGAGTGCACTGTCTGGGGCTTGTGCGTGAGGGACTGGGCCCCTGGAGGTCAGTCCCTGGAAGTCAGAGGTAGCACCGGGGAATGTTCAGCCTTGCTCCCTGGAGCGAGTGCACTGTCTGGGGCTTGAGCGTGAGGGACTGGGCCCCTGGAGGTCAGTCCCTGGAAGTCAGAGGTAGCACCGGGAGTCTTCAGCCTTGCTCCCGGAGCGAGTGCACTGTCTGGGGCTTGTGCGTGAGGGACTGGGCCCCTGGAGGTCGGTTCCTGGAAGTCAGAGGTAGCACTGGGAATGTTCAGCCTTGCTCCCTGGAGCGCGAGCACTGTCTGGGGCTTGTGTGTGTGAGGGACTGGGCCCCTGGAGGTCAGTCCCTGGAAGTCAGAGGTAGCACCGTGGAATGTTCAGCCTTGCTGCCGGGAGCGAGTGCACTGTCTGGGGCTTGAGCGTGAGGGACTGGGCCCCTGGAGGTCAGTCCCTGGAAGTCAGAGGTAGCACCGGGAATGTTCAGCCTTGCTCCCTGGAGCGAGTGCACTGTCTGGGGCTTATGCGTGAGGGACTGGGGCCCCTGGAGGTCAGTCCCTGGAAGTCAGAGGTAGCACCGGGAGTCTTCAGCCTTGCTCCCGGAGCGAGTGCACTGTCTGGGGCTTGAGCGTGAGGGACTGGGCCCCTGGAGGTCAGTCCCTGGAAGTCAGAGGTAGCACCGCGGCGTGTTCAGCCTTGCTCCCGGAGCGAGTGCACTGTCTGGGGCTTGAGCGTGAGGGACTGGGCCCCTGGAGGTCAGTCCCTGGAAGTCAGAGGTAGCACCGGGAGTCTTCAGCCTTGCTCCCGGAGCGAGTGCACTGTCTGGGGCTTGTGCGTGAGGGACTGGGGCCCCTGGAGGTCGGTTCCTGGAAGTCAGAGGTAGCACTGGGAATGTTCAGCCTTGCTCCCTGGAGCGAGTGCACTGTCTGGGGCTTGTGTGTGAGGGACTGGGCCCCTGGAGGTCAGTCCCTGGAAGTCAGAGGTAGCACCGTGGAATGTTCAGCCTTGCTGCCGGGAGCGAGTGCACTGTCTGGGGCTTGAGCGTGAGGGACTGGGCCCCTGGAGGTCAGTCCCTGGAAGTCAGAGGTAGCACCGGGAATGTTCAGCCTTGCTCCCTGGAGCGAGTGCACTGTCTGGGGTTTGCGCGTGAGGGACTGGGCCCCTGGAGGTCAGTCCCTGGAAGTCAGAGGTAGCACCGGGAGTCTTCAGCCTTGCTCCCGGGAGCGAGTGCACTGTCTGGGGCTTGAGCGTGAGGGACTGGGCCCCTGGAGGTCAGGCCCTGGAAGTCAGAGGTAGCACCGGGGAGTCTTCAGCCTTGCGCCCGGGAGCGAGTGCACTGTCTGGGGCTTGAGCGTGAGGGACTGGGCCCCTGGAGGTCAGTCCCTGGAAGTCAGAGGTAGCACCGGGAGTCTTCAGCCTTGCTCCCGGAGCGAGTGCACTGTCTGGGGCTTATGCGTGAGGGACTGGGCCCTGGAGGTCAGTCCCTGGAAGTCAGAGGTAGCACCGTGGAATGTTCAGCCTTGCTGCCTGGAGCGAGTGCACTGTCTGGGCCTTGAGCGTGAGGGACTGGGCCCCCGGAGGTCAGTCCCTGGGAGTCAGAGGTAGCACCGGGAATGTTCAGCCTTGCTCCCTGGAGCGAGTGCACTGTCTGGGGCTTGCGTGTGAGGGACTGGGCCCCTGGAGGTCAGTCCCTGGAAGTCAGAGGTAGCACCGTGGAATGTTCAGCCTTGCTGCCGGGAGCGAGTGCACTGTCTGGGGCTTGAGCGTGAGGGACTCGGCCCTGGAGGTCAGTCCCTGGAAGTCAGAGGTAGCACCGGGAATCTTCAGCCTTTCTCCCGGGAGCGAGTGCACTGTCTGGGGCTTGTGCGTGAGGGACTGGGCCCCTGGAGGTCAGTCCCTGGAAGTCAGAGGTAGCACCGGGGAATGTTCAGCCTTTCTCCCGGGAGCGAGTGCACTGTCTGGGGCTTGTGCGTGAGGGACTGGGCCCCTGGAGGTCAGTCCCTGGGAGTCAGAGGTAGCACTGGGAATGTTCAGCCTTGCTCCCTGGAGCGAGTGCACTGTCTGGGGCTTGAGCGTGAGGGACTGGGCCCCTGGAGGTCAGTCCCTGGAAGTCAGAGGTAGCACCGGGGAGTCTTCAGCCTTGCTCCCGGGAGCGAGTGCACTGTCTGGGGCTTGTGTGTGAGGGACTGGGCCCCTGGAGGTCGGTTCCTGGAAGTCAGAGGTAGCACCGGGGAATGTTCAGCCTTGCTCCCTGGAGCGAGTGCACTGTGTGGGGGTTGTGTGTGTGAGGGACTGGGCCCCTGGAGGTCAGTCCCTGGAAGTCAGAGGTAGCACCGTGGAATGTTCAGCCTTGCTCCCGGGAGTGAGTGCACTGTCTGGGGCTTGTGTCCGAGGTATGCACCACCTGGAGGTCCATTTCCTGGAACGTGAATTCAGCCACAGTTGGACCTGGAACTTAACGCCCCATCAAGAGACTTCCCCGGGGCATGTGTCAGAGGTAAGAACCGCATGGAGGTCCACAGTCAGGTTACTTGACTGTGGTCAAATTTATCACATTGCTGTCTCACTCCCCGAACATGAACCTACAGTCTTGTTTAAATTTTTTCAGGGATGTGACTTACTCTACGATGTTTAATGTTGAAAACCTGGAAGAAGACACTGGGTCTCTGTCATGAACATATTTTTATTTGGTGATGTACATATCCAAACAGTACAAACAGCAAATACTCAAATAGAAACAACACCCCTGTTTTGTCATAACGCAACCTTGGTTGTTGAACTGTTGCTGCTGCAGTAGCCTCTGGCCATGCTCAGTCTCTGACGCCATCATTATATGTATCCATTAATGCGAAGAAGGAAAAAGGCGATCATGTACACCACTGCACACAGGTTAAAGGTAACAAGCGTCAGAAGAAGACAGGTTTCGCTGTGATAGCAACTGCATCTAAAGGGAAAACAAAAACTCCTCAATTTAAACATATATCACTCCGCTTCTGGTTGAATTACACATATCAATGTATCTTTCCGGGAATTACACTTGCCCTGGTTCCCCGGTCCGTTCAGGTGGTCGCTGTTGTTGTCTGCTTTCCACATCCCCTGGGATCCAGAGTGAATCTGGGGCTTGCACTACAGAATGAAGGACAAATAAACTCTACATTAGGCAATATATAACCAGACAAAAAAATGTGCAAAAGGAACAATCTCAAAGATTTCACCTGGCTGGCCCAGACATGTCATTTCCATGACTTGAAGTGTCAATCCACCCTTCACTCTTTGCCGTTGGTCCCCTCAGTCAGGGCACTGTCTGGGGGAAGTGTTTGTAGTACTTACCGCATGGAGGTCCTTTTCCTGGAAGGGAACTCATCCACCCTTAACTCTTTGCCGTTGGTCCCCTCAGTCAGGGCACTGTCTGGGGGAAGTGTTTGTAGTACTTACCGCATGGAGGTCCTTTTCCTGGAAGGGAACTCATCCACCCTTAACTCTTTGCCTTTGGTCCCCTCAGTCAGGGCACTGTCTGGGGGAAGTGTTTTTAGTACTTACCGCATGGAGGTCCTTTTCCTGGAAGGGAACTCATCCACCCTTAACTCTTTGCCTTTGGTCCCCTCAGTCAGGGCACTGTCTGGGGGAAGTGTTTTTAGTACTTACCGCATGGAGGTCCTTTTCCTGGAAGTGAACTCATCCACCCTTAACTCTTTGCCTTTGGTCCCCTCAGTCAGGGCACTGTCTGGGGGAAGTGTTTGTAGTACTTACCGCATGGAGGTCCTTTTCCTGGAAGTGAACTCATCCACCCTTAACTCTTTGCCTTTGGTCCCCTCAGTCAGGGCACTGTCTGGGGGAAGTGTTTGTAGTACTTACCGCATGGAGGTCCTTTTCCTGGAAGGGAACTCATCCACCCTTAACTCTTTGCCTTTGGTCCCCTCAGTCAGGGCACTGTCTGGGGGAAGTGTTTTTAGTACTTACCGCATGGAGGTCCTTTTCCTGGAAGGGAACTCATCCACCCTTAACTCTTTGCCTTTGGTCCCCTCAGTCAGGGCACTGTCTGGGGGAAGTGTTTGTAGTACTTACCGCATGGAGGTCCTTTTCCTGGAAGGGAACTCATCCACCCTTAACTCTTTACTATTGGGTCCCCTCAGTCAGGGCACTGTCTGGGGCATGTCTATGCAGTATTTGGACTCGAGGTCCATTTCCTGAAAGTGAAATCATCCACCCCTCACTCTTTACCATTGTTCCCCTCAGTCAGGGCACTGTCTGGGGCATGTCTGTGTAGTATTTGGCATGGAAGTCGATTTCCTGGAAGTGAAATCATCCACCCTCCACTCTTTGCCTTTGGTCCCCTCAGTCAGGGCACTGTCTGGGGCATGTCTATGTAGTATTCGGCATGGAGGTCGATTTCCTGGAAGAAGGACTAATCTCAACTACGACCCCTGGTGGCGAATTGGACGCATTGCATCCCAATTTTCAAACCTCAATAAAAAATTGAAAAATGGTTATTTTGTGTAAAAATTTAAACACCGGCATCGACTAAGGGAGGAGTACCTGTGTGATTTTTTTCAAATTGATACTTGAATGTTTGTGCAGCAATTGTGGATTTCCAAGTGCTGCTAGCGCGAATTAGTAGATTTCCATTCAAACGAATGGGGATGCGGGATAGCGCAGGCGCTAACCCTGAAAAATTTCCAAGTCCTCCTATCTTTTCCATTCATTCCGGTTCCACATTTTCGACTTAGTTCCGGATAACGTGCGCCAATCTCCTAACCCCAACCCCAACCCCAACCCCAACCCCAACCCTAACCCTAACCCTAACCCTAACCCTAACCCTAACCCTAACCCTAACCCTAACCCCAACCCCCAACCCAACCCCAACCCTAACCCCAACCCTACCCTAACCCCAACCCCAACCCCCAACCCCAACCCCTAACCCTAACCCTAACCCCCTAACCCCAACCCCAACCCTAACCCCAACCCCAAACCCCTAACCCTAACCCTAACCCTAACCCCTAACCCCAACCCCCAACCCTACCCCCACCCCTAACCCTAACCTAACCCTAACCCCAACCCCTAACCCCTAACCCTAACCCTAACCCTAACCCTAAACCCTAACCCTAACCCTAAACCTAAACCTAAACCTAAACCCAAACTCAACCCTAACCTAACCTCAACCCTAACCCTAACCCAACCCTAACCCCTAACCCTAACCCCAACCCCACCCCCAACCCCAACCCCTAACCCCAACCCTAACCCTAACCCCTAACCCTAACCCTAACCCTAACCCCCTAACCCTAACCCTAACCCTAACCCTAACCCTAACCCCTAACCCCAACCCCAACCCTAACCCCAACCCTAACCCCAACCCTAACCCAACATTTGAGCGCTCCTAAAAATGGCTGAAAACGACACAGAATAGCTTGTAGAGGCGCGCAATGTCATTCAGAGTGGAAATTAAAACCAACAATGGCGAAAAACCTAAAAAATTAGCGTGGCGCAAAAATGGCCAACAAGGCAATAGTATAGTATGGCGAAAAAGGTCAACATTTGAGCGCTCCTAAAAATGGCTGAAAACGACATAGAATAGCTTGTAGAGGCGCGCAATGTCATTCAGAGTGGAAATTAAAACCAACAATGGCGAAAAAACTTTAAAAATTTGCGTGGCGCAAAAATGGCCAACAAGGCAATAGTATAGTATGGCGAAAAAGGTCAACATTTGAGCGCTCCTAAAAATGGCTGAAAACGACATAGAATAGCTTGTAGAGGCGCGCAATGTCATTCAGAGTGGAAATTAAAACCAACAATGGCGAAAAACCTAAAAAATTAGCGTGGCGCAAAAATGGCCAACAAGGCAATAGTATAGTATGGCGAAAAAGGTCAACATTTGAGCGCTCCTAAAAATGGCTGAAAACGACATAGAATAGCTGGTAGAGGCGCGCAATGTCATTCAGAGTGGAAATTAAAACCAACAATGGCGAAAAAACCTAAAAAATTAGCGTGGCGCAAAAATGGCCAACAAGGCAATAGTACCTTTTTCGCCATAGTATACTATTGCCTTGTTGGCCACTTTTGCGCCACGCTAATTTTTTAGGTTTTTCGCCATTGTTGGTTTTTATTTCCACTCTGAATGACAGTGCGCGCCTCTACAAGCTATTCTGACTGGCTCCTAGACTTTCTGACTGGCAGGCCCCAGTCTGTCAGAATCGGTAACAGGACTTCAGCCAGCATTACAACAAACATTGGCACCCCACAAGGATGTGTCCTCAGTCCCATCCTTTACACCCTGTTCACTCATGACTGCGTCGCCTCCCATAAGAAAAACATCATCCTGAAGTTTGCAGACGACACCGCAGTGATAGGACGGATCACTAGCGGTGACGAAGCAGCCTACAGGAGGGAGGTGGCCAGTCTGGTGTCATGGTGTGAGGACAACAACCTCACCCTCAACACAGACAAGACCAAGGAGATGATAGTGGACATGAGAAAGGAGAGGAGACCTCAGCAGCCACTCTTCATCCGGGAGCTTGAAATGGAACAGCGGCTGTACTTCCTGAGGAGGCTGTGGAAATTTGGCATGTCGCCAAAGATCCTCAGCAACTTCTACAGCTGCATCGTTGAGAGCATCTTGACCAGCTGCATCACCGTGTGGTACGGCAGCGCTACTGCTGTGGACCGCAAACGCCTGCAGAGAGTGGTGAAGACTGCTGAGAAGATCATCAGGACTCCACTGCCCTCTCTGCAGAGCATCTACCACCGCAGAGTCCACAGCAGAGCTGCCTCCATCCTGAAGGACCCCACCCACCCCCAGCACGGTCTGTTCACACTTCTACCCTCAGGCC
>NW_028274735.1:0-39843 GCF_026936395.1 Plectropomus leopardus
GGGAGAAGGATCTCCTCCTTCCTCCTCCTCCTTGTATTTTTGATTCAAAGGCGAATATGCATAAAGAAACCAGTTCAAATTATTGTTATGTAGTATTTTACACAGGGGGAACTATGTTTGGAACCATGATCATTAGTTACCTTCCTGGGACGATAATATCTATTTGGTATCCATGTAACAGTTTTGTAGCGACGGCGATCTGTGCTTAATTTGAAAAGGAGCAGTTTAAAATTCTATGTACCTGGAGCATGTGACTATATATAGCGAGTGAGAATGGGGTGGAAGATGGTAGCTGAGGCCGCTGCCCTCGGCTGATGAGTAGGCTTTGACTCGTGGGTCATCGAGAAGGAAGTGCTGGCATTGATCCTGGCTTTGCAGCATTTTAGATAGATAGATAGATAGATAGATAGATAGATAGGTGCACTTTATTGATCCCGAGGGAAATTAAAATTGCAGTATACAGTAAAATATGAACAGAATATAGACCAATAAATATACAAGCAATAGGTTAAGAGAAAAAGAGAGATGTAGAATATGCAAAACGCAAGATATAAAACAACAATAAACAATAAAAACAGTGCAATACCAGTATGAACAGGTGCAACAGTGCAAACAGTGTTTGTCTGTGTGAGGAGGGATCCGGAGTCGTATGGCCTGTGGGACAAACGGACTTCCCTCAGCCTGTCAGTGGAGCAGGATTAGGGACAGCAGCCTGTCACTGAAGACACCTCTGCCTGACATGATGCTGCAACTTCTGCTCCAGCTTCCTGGCTGTAGGACTCCTTCGCTTCTCTCAGTCGGACCTGAAGTTCTCCCTGTATCGCCGCTTCTGCTCTGCCCTGCCCCTGTCTTGAAACGCCTCCTCTTTTTCTTTTTGTTATGAGGTTTTTGACATCGCTGGTAATCCAGGGCTTTACGGTAGGGAAGAAGACAGTTTTGGTGGGAACAGCAATGTCCATGCAGAAGTTCAGGGTCGTCCGTGGTGCAGTGTGTGAACCTCAATGTCCTCTCGCTGTGGTTCTTGTAGCACACTCCAGTCAGTACACTTCAAAGCAGCCCTCGTGGAGCATCCACTGCCTCTGGAGACCATTTCCTGAAGGAGCGCAGAAGTTGGGTTCCCTGAGCACCCGTGGTTTGTATAGGGGCTGGAGAAGGACAAGACTATATCTGATTTCCCAGTGGAGGAAGAGGAAAGGAACAGTATGCATCCTTCACATTGGCATAAAGGAGGTCAATTATCTCGAGTTTCCTGGTCGGACAGTTACACAAACTGATGAAATGTTGGGAGAGTAGAGTCTGTTGATGCATGATTGAAAATCACCTGAGACTGCAATGAAAGCCTCGGGCGTTGTAATGGTAGCGTCGATGGGATACAGAGTGGATGACAACACATGCCACCCGCAAGGCTTGCCCTCATGGAGTAATGTAAACACAAACAGCAATGGCGTGGGAGAACTTTCTGGGCATGAAGTAAGGTCTGAGACTCACCGCAAGCAGCTCAATGTCCCGACAGCATACCGGCCACTCTTTAACTGCTACATGTCCCGGTTGTGTTCATCTGTTGTTAATTTAAAATAGTTGTTCTTATTTAAAATACTGTACACCGAAACCTGGGAAAACAAATTGCTTGATTTCTTTGGGAAGGAAACATGGAAGAATGCACAAGCGATAACAAAAGATATGATGCAAATACATTAAGAAGCCTGTAAAAGTAGAGATTTCTGTAGAGTAGAGATTTTCACTTCACAGAGAAAAAACATTCCACTAATAAGTGTTGCTAACTTGGCAACTTTTGTAGCAGCATCTAGCGACTCTTCAAACCCTATTAATTTAATTTGTCAAAAGCGACCAGCAAATAAAATGTAGCGAGTTTCTTCTGGTCATCTGGGGAATGATTGTGTTGACAAAGCTAAATCTAGCAACCTAGGCTGACAAAGCTAAAGCATCTAACACATCCCGCCTCTGTGGTTCACATTACAACCAAGCTCACGAGAGCCGAGTACAGCGAGGGCGGCTGTCGCCTCCTCTCCACTCACACAACACTCATGCAGCCAGTCTGACCAAAGCAGCCCCTGCAGCAGTCCCAACCTCAGGTGGGACTCGGTGACCGCTTGAGAGCCGCCTGCCCTGCAGATGAATCACGCTGTCCAGCTTACTTACCAATCACAGATGATGATTTTGTACAGTTACAGCAGAGACGTTATGTTTTTGTTTATTTCATTTGGAAAGACCGGGAACAGTGCTGAGGAGTTCAAAAGACTGTTCCCGGCCCTTCAGGGTAGTCATCAGCAAGTTGAACATTCCGAGAAGCATGAGAAGCACAGAGTGTAGAGACGAAGGTTTAAAATGAACTCTGGTCTCTGAATGAAATGTAACAGTTGCTTCAAAAAAGCAGGCTACAAGAAAATCACCTGGAAATAAAATAAAAAAAAAAAAAGGGAAGGAAAATAGAAATGAAAAGAAAGGACAACAAAGCAAAAAGAACATGTTTGAAAATTAACATATAACCAACATATCCAAGTTTGCAGTAAAGCAACTTTTTATTAGCAAAATATTAAAATGAAAGTTTCAAATAAAAGTATTATTTAACCCTTTAAACCTGGGGAAAAAGTCTCATCATCAGAAAAGAGGTTTTAGCCTTTTGAAAATATTTGGCGAGGTGGTTTCTCAGATACCATAGGCAGTGCGTCCCAGAGCTTCAGGGATCCAGGGACCAGAGCAGACTTTGACTGCGAATGGCTACAAAGTCTTGGAAAAGTTTAAACCTTTAAAACATGTTTTGTCAGCCTGCACTCAGCAGCCTAGACACCGAACCGCAAGGAAATTTGGGCTCGTTTCTCCTACTGATTTTTTTGCCAATTATTTCCTACATAACAAAACCCGACACTGTAGTTTCAGTCTTGGCAAAAGGTGTTGCACTGACCGGGAATCGAACCCGCTTTCTACCCTGCGGAGGGCTATTCCAGGCAGACATCTCCCCGTTAGTATAGTGGGTAGAGTATCCCCGCCTGTCACGTGCGGGAGACCTGGGTTCAATTTATCGGGAGGTTAGTTGACTTTTCAACATGCTATGTACTCAACTCGCTTCTGTCAGAGGGCTAAACAACATTGCTGAATCGGCTGGCAACAAAAAAAGTGGCAACAACAGCAAGAGCACCGTGATAGTCATGTCCTGATGGTCCACTGACTGACGCCTCTCAGTTCACATGAAAGGCCCTTCAGTAAAGCTTTCAATGACGCAAAGCGACTTCTGCATTGGCTGGAATCGAACCCGGCCTCCAGCGGCAGGCGAGAATTCTACCACTGAACCAATTAATATGTTGTAGGACATCACAGTTGTGCCTTTCTGAGTCAGAAATGGCTGCACATAACACAGACTGTGACAGTGACTAATCTGAATGAAGGGGGCATGGACAAGGGGTCAGACAGCCCAAGTGTATCCAAGACTATAACACACATGGGAGGAGTGGACCTGCATGTTCAGTTTGCTTCAGCTGCTACAGAGTCAACATCCGGTCCAAGAAGTGGTGGTGGCTATGTTTCAGCTTGGCCCTGAACAGTGCCATGGTGAACAGCTAAAAGTACTATTGCTGGTACACGTTGCTGTATGTTATTTAGCGATATCACAATGGAGTTTGTGATGTTTGATTCGAGGTCATCGCTTAGTGCTGTTCGGTCGACAAAAGCAACAGCGATGATATCCAGATTCAACATCACAAACCTGCGTGATATTGGCTTTTACAGAACATTCTACATATGGGGTATGACGTTGTAGAAAGGATGACATTGATGATTCATCAGTAGCATCATATGCAAACAATAACATGGTACATTCATGCATCTAATAGGCTTGTTTTTGTCATTTATTTGGGTCCTGAGTAAAGCGGGAGAAGGATCTCCTCTCCTTCTCCTCCTCCTCCTTGTATTTTTGATTCAAAGGTTATTTATGCACAAAGAAAACCAGTTCAAATTGTTGTTGTTTTGTATTTTATACAGGGGGAACTAAGGTTTGAACCATGATCATTAGCTGCCTTCCCGGACCTATAATATCCATTGGTATCCATGTACAGTTTTGCAGCGATCACGATCTGCTAATTTGATAGTGTTGGAGCAGCGTAGTACCCATACCTCTGAGCATGTGACTATATATATGGGAGTGAGAACAGGGTGAAGATGGTGCTGAGGCCGCTGCCTCGGCTGATGAGTAGGCATGGACTCAGGTCATCGAGAAGGAAGCAGGCATTGATCCGGGCTTTGCAGCATTTTAGATAGATAGATAGATAGATAGATAGAGGATAGATAGATAGATAGGTACTTTATTCATCCTTAGGGAAATTTAAGTAACCAGCAGCATAATAAACATACAGAATAGAATATAGACCACAATATACAAGCAATATATACAGAGAAAAAGAGAGATGCAGAATATGCAAAACGCAAGATATAAAACAACAATAAAGCACAAAAAACAGTGCAATACCAGTATGAACAGTGCAACAGTGCAAACAGTGTCGGTCTCAGTGAGGAGGAATCGAAGTAGTCGGCGGCCTGTGGGACAAATCTACTTCCTCAGCCTCCGTCAGTGGAGCAGGACAGGGACAGCAGCCTGTCACTGGAAATATTGACACCCTCTGCCTGATGATGATGCCGTGCAAATCTCTGCTCTAGCTTCCTGTTGTAGGACTCCTTCGCTTTCCTCAGTCGTGGACCTCGAGTTCTCCCCCAGCTGGGCTTCAGCTCTGCCCGGTCTCTGCCCTGAAACGCCTCTTTCTCTTGTTGAGGAGGTTTTTGACATCGCTTGAAATCCAGGGCTTGTTGTTAGGGAAGCAGCGACAGTTTTGGTGGGAACAGCAACAACCATGCAGAAGTTCAGGTCGTCTGTGGTAGCAGTGTGTGACCCCTCAATGTCCTCCTCGCTGTGTGGTTCTTGTAGCACACTCCAGTCAGTGCAGGACTCAAAGCAGCCCTCAGAGCATCCACCGCCTCTGGAGACCATTTCCTGAAGGAGCGTGTAGTTGTGGGGTTCCCTGAGTACCCGTGGGAGTTGTATAGGGGCTGGAGAAGGACAAGACTATGGTCTGATTTCCCCAGTGGAGGAAGAGGAAAGCAACAGTAAGTGCATCCTTCACATTGGCATAAAGGAGGTCAATGGTCTTGTTTTTCCTGGTCGGAGACACAAAGTTAACAAACCATGAAATGTTGGGAGAGTAGAGTCCAAGTTGACATGATTGAAAATCACCAGAGGACTGCAATGAAAGCCTCGGGTGCTGTGTTTGCAGCGTCACATGTTAGAGTGGATGACGCCAGATGCCACTCGCTGCCTGCCCGCGGAGTAAATGTAAACACAAATGCAATGGCGTGGGAGAACTTTCTGGGCATGTAGTAAGGTCTGAGACTCACCGCAAGCAGCTCAATGTCCCGACAGCATACCGCCACTTTAACCGTTATATGTCCCGGTTGCACCATCTGTTGTTAATGAACAGTGCGAAAGTCCCCGCCTTTATGCTTTGCCGGTTAGCTTAGCGCCCTGTCCGCTCATTGCGACAGTGGGTGGTCCAGGCAAATCCACATTAGCATCCGGAGGATGCCGGTTAGTCATCGCCTCCGTGAAGCAGTTACCGCCACACTCCTGTAGATTTTCTGGTTTCTTCACCAGAAACGCCAGTTTCGCCGGCCCTATATCGCGCGCGTTACATTCCCCATGACGACGGATGGAATGGATGGCTTGTACCTCCACCGCTTATAGCTGCCTAGCCTTCACCTTTAGCGCCGGCTCTGCAGCCCCGGTACGGGCCGCCTCAGCTCCTCTGGTACAAAGCAAAAGCTGCCGCTTCCCCATTACCGGAGAGAGAGCAGCCGTCCCCTGAATAAACAAGGTTATTTTCTTCCAGGAGATAAAATACCCATCGGATATAATAAGAACTGCCCAGTATGTAAAAGTAGTAAAGTGAAGAGGAGGTGTTAAAAAAAAAAAAGGCGATGAAAAACAATAAGTTAAACTACAGAGCGAGCTGGTGAGGCTGCCACTCTTGATCGGGCGCCGGAAGTATGTTAGTTCAGATCCTGTGGTGGTCTTCACAGATCACAACCCTTTGACTTTCCCACTCGCCAGTGTCCCAACCAGAGGCTGGTTCGCTGGGCTCTGTTCCTGCAGTCCTGCAGTTTGGACATTCGTCACATCAAAAGGACACGTGTGGTGGCGGATTCATGTCCCTGCAAAATTCCTTGTTAGCGATATGTCCTTCTGTTTGTTATAGTGTGTGATTTTCCCTCTTGGCTCTGTCTAGTGTCCTTGGCCTCCCTCTGGCCCCTTAAAGGTGCTTCTAGGATCCAGTTGCTAGACCGAGGGGGTTTGCAGCTGGGTGGAACTGTGTGGTGAGGTGTTCTTTTTTTTAAAATGCTTTTTTCTTGTTATTTTGTTAGTTTGTTGGGTTGTTTTGGTCTTTGTTTTAGTTAGTTGGGCTTAGCTGGTGGGTTATTGTATACCCTCACAAACAAAACAAAAAACAAAATTACATAACCATCTTTTTAAACCTTGATAGGGGGTAGCACTGCTACCCATATCTTTCACCATGTGCTTCTTTTGTCCTTCAGAGAAGCTGACCAGATTTATACCAGCAGCACATTTCCATGTTCCCTGCAACATGCCGCTAAACAGCACACCACCACATGTGGCCCCTGAGGGACGCGCTAGGGGACATGGTGGAAGTTGCAGATCTTTTGATCATCGCCAGTAACAGCAGTTAGTCATGCAGCGTCAGGAAATATGTGATGTTTGAGATATGATCACAAAATGTCTCCTTGTTTCAGCTCACTGGTTGGCGAAGGCGATAACCACTACGCTGTTTGAAACGCTATTAAAAGTTGTTATGCTGCGTACAGTGGACAATCAGATATTAGTCTTCCGTTTTGGTTAATAGGTGCTGAAATACCTATGGTCACGCCAGCTGTACAGTTTGAACAACGAAGTTGTTCCAAAACGTGTCATATGTTTACCGGGCTTTTGAAAGTGGGGACCCTTTTGTGCAGGAACCGGATATAGTGATTACCAACTTTACTAACTTTTTCCATTCATTGTTCATGGTAGAGACTATCACCACAGGATGCAATACAGGCTTGGCTGTGCGGAATTGTGGTGGTTGCTCTAATTTTTTAAGGAGATGAGCTATCTTAGTTTACCTAGTTCCCTCGCCTTTCTCCTACTGCCAGCTAGTGGCCTTACATGCGTGAATTTCCGTACTCAAATTATAGTTCTATCGTGTTTTGTATTTATTGTATAAAGTGTTAAACAATAATCCCATATCTAAGTAATTACACTAAGTTCTTTATAGTCCATTGGACAACGTTATGTGTGATTACTTAATAAGGTCAAACCAAGTGATCTTCAAAGCTGTGTGTTTGAGGGCGTGATCGGGAGGATGGCAAAACACCACACCAAGCATACGAGTCCACATGTTTGTTATTACTTAATAGGGACAAGGTGGTGATGAGATACGTGACTCTTAGTACATAACGGGTCAAATTGAGTAATTGATCGCGTTGTACCCCTCCCTGAGCTTACCACCTTGCCGTGGTGGAGGGTTTGCGTGTCCCAGCATCCTAGGAGCTCTGGGTTGTCGTGGGGCTTTATGCCCTGGTAGGGTCACCATGGCAAACAGGTTCCTAGGGGAGGAACTACACAAAGTGTAGCTCAACGACCCCCTGCCATGATGAACGAGACAAATGGTCCAGAGTTTCCTTCGCCCGGACGTTGGTCACTGGGGCCCACCCTGGAGCCAGGCCTGGGGGTCAGGGGCTTGATGGCGAAAGGCCTCTGGTTGTTGTGGGCCTTTACCCATGGGGCCTGGCTGACACACACAACCCGAAAAGGCGACGTGGGACCTCCTGCCCATGTAGGCTCAACACCCGTAGGAGAGGCTATAGGGGTCAGTGCCATGTGAGTTGGGCAACAGCCGAAGGCGGGGACCTTGGCGGTCTGATCCTTGGCTGCAGAAGCTAAGCTAGACGTGGAATGTCACCTCTCTGGTGGGGAAGGAGCCTGAGCTGGTGTAACGCAGACTGTATAAATAATAAAGCGCTGCGCCAGTGTTCGAATAATACAAAAAAGAGCACATATTTCTGAAATTGTCATGTTTTCTTATTTAAAATATCAGCATTGAAACCTGGGACAGCAAATTGCTTGATTTCTTTGGGAAGGAACATATGGAAGAATGTAATAAGTTGATAACAATAAAAGATATGATGTAAACACATGTTAAGAAGCCTGTAAAAGTAGAGATTTCTGTTATCATATTCCAAACATCACACGCCCTGATGTTGCATGACTAGTTGCTGCTGTTACGAAGGATTGAGAGATCTGTAAACTTCCAACGTGATCCCTAAAACATGGCCCCTCAGGGGGAGTACATGTGTGGTGTTTATGCATGTCGCAGGTCATGGAAATGCGCTGTTGGTATAAATCTGGTCAGGTGGCTTTTTAAAGGTTCACATTACAACCAAGCTCACGGTAGCCGAGTACAGCGAGGGGTGCTGTCGCTCCTCTCCACTCACACAACACTCATGCAGCCAGTCTGACCAGCAGCCCCGCAGTCCCAACCTGCAGTGGACTCCGTGACCGCCTGAGAGCTGCCCGCCTCTGCAGATGAATCACGCGTCCAGTTGTACAGTTACAGCAGAGACGCATATGAGTTTATTCTACCTTTGAAAGATCAAACAAAGAGGAGTCTAGTAACACTGTTCCTAGTCTTTCAGGTAGTCAACAGCTGTTGAACATTCCTAGAAGACCAGTAGTACAGAGTGTAGAGATGAAGGCCTAAAATGGAACTTTGTCTCAGAATGAAATGCAATAGCGTCAAAAAGCAGGCTACAAAGAAAATCACCTGAAATAAATAAAAAAAAAAGGGAAGGAAAATAGAAAATGAAAAGAAAGGACAACAAAGGAAAAGAAACATGTTTGAAAATGAACATATAACTTATATCCAAGTTTGCAGTAAAGCAACTTTATAGCAAAATATTAAAATGAAAGCTCAAATAAAAGTATTATTTAACCCTTTAAAACCTGGGGGAAAAGTCTCATCATCAGAAGAGAGAGGTTTTAGTTTTCTTTTGAAAATATTTACGAGGGTGGCTTCTCCAGATATTCATACCAGGCAGTGTGTCCCAGAGCTTCAGGACCTTATGATCAGTAGCAGACTTATGACTGCGTGATTTGAGCCATACTATAGTCTTGGAAAAAGTTTAAATGAAACTGAAATAAAAAGTTTAAATGCTTCAGCTGGGCCCTGAACAGTGCCTGGCAGGAACAGCTGAATTATGCTAGCATACTGGCACATAAGGCTGTATGTTATTTAAGCGATATCACAATGGAGTTTGTGATGTTTGACTGAGGTCATCGCTAGTGCTGTTAGGTCGACAAAAGCAACATGCGATGACTCCAGACCAACATCACAAACCCAAGTGATGATATTGCTTTTACAAGCCCAACATTCTACATATGGGGTATGACGCTGTAGAAAGGATGACATTGATGATTCATCAGTAGCATCATATGCAAACAATAACATGGTACATTCATGCATCTATCAGGCTTGTTTTGTCATTTATTGGAGTTTCTTGAAAAGCGGGAGAAGGATCTCTCTCCTTCTCCTCCCCTCCTCCTTGTATTTTTGATTCAGCGTTATTTATGCATAAAGAAACCAGTTCAAATTCATTTGTTGTTTTTGTATTTTATGGGCACAGGGGGAACCAAGGTCTGAACCATGATCATTAGCTACCTTCCCGGACGACAATATCCATTGGTATCCATGTGCAGTTTTACAGCCAGCGAAGCAGTCTGCGCAATTTGATAGTGTTGGAGCAGTTTAAAATTCTATTACACCACTGAGCATGTGACTATATATGTGAGTGAGAACAGGGTGAAGATGGCAGCTGAGGCCGCTGCCTCGCGTGGATGAGTAGGCTGACTTCGTGGTCATCGAGAAGGAAGCGTTGGCATTGATCCTGGCTTTGTAGCATTTGGAAATAGATAGATAGATAAATAGATGGTGGAATAGATAGATAGATAGATAGATAGGCAATGCTTTATTGATCCCGAGGGAAATTTAAGTAACCAGCAGCATAATAAAACATACAGAATAGAATATAGACCAACGAAATATACAAGCAATATATACAGAGAAAAAGAATGCAGAATATGCAAAAACGCAAGATATAAAAACAACAATAAACAATAAAAACAATTGCAATACCAGTATGAGACAGTGCAACAGTGCAAACAGTGTTTTATCTGTGTGAGGAGGAATCGAAGAGTCGTATGGCCTGTGGGACAAAACTGACTTCCTCAGCCTGTCAGTGGAGCAGGACAGGGACAGAGCAGCCTGTCACTGGGAAGACACCCTCTGCCTGATGATGATGCCGTGCAACTTCTGCTCCAGCTTCCTGTTGTAGGGACTCCTCTTTCGCTTTCTCTCAGTCGGACCTCGAGTTCTCCCTGTAATGCAGCGCTTTCAGCTCTGCCCGGTCTCTGTCTTGAAAGCATGCCTCTCTTTCTTGTTGAGGAGGCTTTTTGACATCACGCTGGGTAATCCAGGGTTTGTTGTTAGGAAGCATGGCACAGTTTTGGTGGGAAACAGCAATGTCCATGCAGAAGTTCAGGTCGTCCGTGGTGCGGTGTGTGACCCCTCAATGTCCTCGCTGTGTGGTTCTTGTAGCACACTCCAGTCAGTACACTCAGCAGCCTCAGAGCATCCACTGCCTCTGGAGACCATTTCCTGAAGGGAGCGATGTAGTTGTGGGTTCCCTGAGAGTACCCGTGTGGTTTATTATAGGGAAGCTGGAGAGAGGACAAGAACTATGGCCTGATTTCCCCAGTGGGAGGGAAGAGGAGTGAAGGAACAGTATGCCATCCTTCACATGTGGCATAAAGGAGGGGTCAATTGTCTTGTTGTTTTTCACTGGTCGGACAGTTAACAAACTTACGAAATGTTGGGAGAGTAGGAGTCCAAGCTGACATGATTGAAATCACCAGAGACTGCAATAGAAAGCCTCCTGGGTGCTGTGTGTTTGCAGCTGTCGCTGATGTTAGAGTGGATGGCGATCACATGCCACCTCTCCGGCGCCTGCCCATGGAGTAATGTAAACACCTGAAACAGCAGCAATAGCGTGGGAGAACTCTCTGGGCATGTAGTAAAGGTCTGAGACTCACCGCAAACGAAGCTCAATGTCCTGACAGCATACCGTCACTTTAACCGTTATATGTCACGGGTTGCACCATCTGGTTTGTTTAATTTAAAATAGCTGTAGTTCTTATTTAAAATACTGTACACTGGAAAACCTGGGAAAACAAATTGCTTGATTTCTTTGGGAAGGAACATGGGAAAGAATGCAATAAGTTTATAACAAAAGATATGATGCAAATATTTAAGAAGCGATTAAAAAGTAGAGATTTCTGTAGAGTAGAGATTTCTATCACACAGAAAAAAACGTTACACCACACGAATGTTGCCAACTTAGCAATCTCTTTGGTAGTTATATCCTGAGCAATTTTTTCAAACCCCTTGGCGACTTAATTTGTCAAAGCGACCAGCAACAAATGTATGAGTTTCTTCTGGTCATCTGGGGAATGATTAAAGGACCAAAGCAAATCTAGCAACTGTGTATTGACAGAAGCAAAGCATCTAACACATCCGCTCTGTGGTTCAAGATATTACAACCAAGCTCACGAGAGCCGAGTACAGCGAGGGCGGCTGTCGCTCTCTCCACTCACACAACACTCATGCAGCCGTAGCTCTGACAGCAGCCCCTGCAGTCCCAACCTACGGTGAGACTCATGACCGCTTCTGAGAGCACGCCCGCCCTGCAGATGAATCATTTCAGCAGTGTGCCACGCTTACGATAATCCACAGATGATGATTTTGTACAGTTACAGTAGAGACGTTATGTTTTTGTTTCCATTCTCACCTGGAAAGACCAGGAACAGAGTGTTGAGGAGTCTGCAACACTGTTCCCGGTCTTTCAGGTAGTCATCAATAAAGTTGAACATTCTGAGAAGACTTGAAGTAGCACAGAGTGTAGAGATGAAGGTTTAAAATGAACTCGGTCTCTGGAATGAAATGTACAATTGTCAATAAAGCAGGCTAAGAAAATCTTACCTGAAATAAATAAAAAAAGGAAAGGAAGGAAAATAAAGAAATGAAAAGAAAAGGACAACAAAGGAAAAGAAACATGTTTGCAAATGAACATATAAAGTAACATATCCAAGTTTGCAGTAAAACGCAACTTTTATTAGCAAAATATTAAAATGAAAGCTCAAATAAAAGTATTATTTAACCACTTTAAAACCTGGGAAAAGTCTCATCATCAGAAAAGAGGTTTTTAGTTTTTCTTTCTTTGAAAATATTTGGCTGAGGTGGCTTCTCAGATATTCATAGGCAGTGTGTCCCAGAGCTTCAGGACCTTAGGACCAGAGCAGACTCCTTTGGAACTGCGTGGTTTGGCTCTACTAAAGAATCCTTGGAAAAGTTTAAACCTTTAGCAAGAAACAAGCCTTGTCAGGCTCCACTTTCGTAGCAGCCTAGATACCGCACAGGGAACTGCAAAAGGAAATTTGGGCTAGTTTTCTCTCCTACTGATTTTTTTTGAAAGCAATTATTTCCTACATAACAAACCTGACACATATACAGTTTCAGTCTTTGGCAAAAGGTGTTGCACTTGACCCGGGGAATCGAACCGCCTCTACTCCGTGGAGGGCTATTCCAGGCAGACATCTCCTCGTTAGTATAGTGGTGAGTATCCCCGCCTGTCACGTGGGAGACCGGGGTTCAATTTCCCCGACGGGAGGTTAGTTGACTTTTTCGAACATGCTGCGTGGCCTCAACTCGTCCTCTGTCAGAGGGCTAAACAACATTGCTGAATCGGCTGGCAACAAAAAAGTGGCAACAACAGCAAGAGCACTGTGATAGTCATGTCCGGATGGTCCACTGACTGGCGTCTCTCAGTTCACATGAAAGGCCCTTCAGTAAAGCTTCAATGACGCAAAGGACTCCCCTGCATTGGCTGAGAATCGAACCCGGGCCTCCGTGCAGCAGGCGAGGAATTCTACCACTGAACCACCAATGCTGTGGTGGACATCACAGTTGTGCCTGAGTCAGAAATGCATGCACATAACACAGACTGTGACAGTGACCAATCTGAATGAAGGGCATGGACAATAGGTCAGACAGCCCAAGTGTATCCAAGACTATAACACACATGGGAGGAGTGGACCTGCATGACCAGTTTGTCAGCCGCTACAGAGTCAACATCCGGTCCAAGAAGTGGTGGTGGCCATGCTTCAGCTGGGCCCTGAACAGTGCCATGGTGAACAGCTGGTGCTATTACTGGTACACAAGGCTGTATGTTATTTAGCGATATCACAATGGAGTTTGTGATGTTTGACTTATGAGGTCATCGCTAGTGCTGTTCGGTCGACAAAGCAACAGCGATGATATCCAGACCAACATCACAAACCCAAGTGTGATATTGCTTTACAAACATTCTACATATGGGGTATGACGCTGGTAGAAGGATGATATTGATGATTCATCAGTAGCATCATATGCAAACAATAACATGGTACATTCATGCATCTATCAGGCTTGTTTTGTCATTTATTTGGGTCCTGGTAAAGCGGGGAGAAGGATCTCTCTCCTTCTCCTCCTCCTCCTTGTATTTTTGATTCAAAGGTTATTTATGCATAAAGAAACCAGTTCAAATTGTTGTTGTTTTTGTATTTTATACAGGGGAACAAGGTTTGAACCATGATCATTAGCTACCTTCCCGGGACGATAATATCCATTGGTATCCATGTACAGTTTTGCAGCGACGGCCATCTGCGCAATTTGATAGTGTTGGAGCAGTTTAAAATTCTATACCTGAGCATGTGACTATATATATGAGTGAGAACAGGGTGAAGATGGCAGCTGAGGCCGCTGCCTCGGCTGATGAGTAGGCTTTGACTCGTGGTCATCGAGAAGGAAGCGTTGGCATTGATCCTGGCTTTGCAGCATTTTAGATAGATAGATAGATAGATAGATAGATAGATGGGTACTTTATTGATCCCGAGGGAAATTTAAGTAACCAGCAGCATAATAAACATACAGAATAGAATATAGACCAATAAATATACAAGCAATATATACAGAGAAAAGAGAGATGCAGAATATGCAAAAACGCAAGATATAAAACAACAATAAACAAAAAACAGTGCAATACCAGTATGAATAGTGCAACAGTGCAAACAGTGTTTGTCTGTGTGAGGAGGAATCAAGAGTCGTATGGCCTGTGGGACAAACGACTTCCTCAGCCTGTCAGTGGAGCAGGACAGGGACAGCAGCCTGTCACTGAAGACACTCCTCTGCCTGATGATGATGCTGCAACTTCTGCTCCAGCTTCCTGTTGTAGGACTCCTTCGCTTCTCTCAGTCGGACCTCGAAGTTCTCCCTGTACGCCGCTTCAGCTCTGCCCGGTCTCTGTCTTGAAACCCTCTTTTCTTGTTGAGGAGGTTTTGACATCGCTGGTAATCCAGGGCTTGTCGTTAGGGAAGCAGCACAGTTTTGGTGGGAACAGCAATGTCCATGCAGAAGTTCAGGTCGTCCGTGGTGCAGTGTGTGACCCCTCAATGTCCTCGCTGTGTGGTTCTTGTAGCACACTCCAGTCAGTACCTCAGCAGCCCCTCAGAGCATCCACTGCCTCTGGAGACCATTTCCTGAAGGAGCGTGTAGTTGTGGGTTCCTGAGTACCCGTGGTTTGTATAGGGGCTGGAGAAGGACAAGACTATGGTCTGATTTCCCCAGTGGAGGAAGAGGAAAGGAACAGTATGCATCCTTCACATTGGCATAAAGGAGGTCAATTGTCTTGTTTTTCCTGGTCGGACAGTTAACAAACTGATGAAATGTTGGGAGAGTAGAGTCCAAGCTGACATGATTGAAATCACCAGAGACTGCAATGAAAGCCTCGGGTGCTGTGTTTGCAGCGTCAGCGATGTTAGAGTGGATGACGCCACATGCCACCTCCGCGTCTGCCAAGTGAGTAATGTAAACACAAACAGCAATGGCGTGGGAGAACTCTCTGGGCATGTAGTAAGGTCTGAGACTCACCGCAAGCAGCTCAATGTCCCGACAGCATACCGTCACTTTAACTGTTACATGTCCTGGTTTGCACCATCTGTTGTTAATTTAAAATAGTTGTTCTTATTTAAAATACTGTACACTGAAACCTGGGAAAACAAATTGCTTGATTTCTTTGGGAAGGAACATGGGAAGAATGCAATAAGTTTATAACAAAAGATATGATGCAAATATTATTAAGAAGCTGGTAAAAGTAGAGATTTCTGAGTAGAGATTTCATCACACAGAAAAAAACATTCCACCACACAGTGTTGCCAACTTGGCAACTTTGTAGCTATATCTAGCGACTTTTCAAACCCTTGGCGACTTAATTTGTCAAAAGCGACCAGCAACAAATGTAGCGAGTTTCTTCTGGTCATCTGGGGAATGATTGTGTTGACAAAGCAAATCTAGCAACTTGTATTGACAAAGCTTAAAGCATCTAACACATCCCGCTCTGTGGTTCACATTACAACCAAGCTCACGAGAGCCGAGTACAGCGAGGGGCGGCTGTCGCCTCCTCTCCACTCACACAACACTCATGCAGCCAGTCTGACTCAGCAGCCCCAAAAGTCCCAACCTGCGGTGGACTCCGTGACCGCTCTGAGAGCCGCCCGCCTGCAGATGAATCACGCGTGTCCAGCTTAATTTACCAATCACAGATGATGATTTTGTACAGTTACAGCAGAGACGTTATGTTTTTGTTTCCATTCTACCTGAAAGACCGGAACAGTGTTGAGGAGTCTGCAACACTGTTCCCGGTCTTTCAGGTAGTCATCAATAAGTTGAACATTCCGAGAAGACGAGTAGCACAGAGTGTAGAGATGAAGGTTTAAAATGAACTCGGTCTCTGAATGAAATGCACAGTTGTCAAAAAGCAGGCTACAAGAAAAATCACCTGAAATAAAAAAAAAAGGGAAGGAAAATAGAAATGAAAAGAAAGGACAACAAAGGAAAAGAAACATGTTTGCAAATGAACATATAAGTAACATATCCAAGTTTGCAGTAAAGCAACTTTTATGTAGCAAATATTAAATGAAAGCTCAAATAAAAGTATTATTTAACCCTTTAAAACCTGGGGGAAAAGTCTCATCATCAGAAAAGAGGTTTTTAGTTTTTCTTTTGAAAATATTTGGCAGGTGGCTTCTCAGATATTCATAGGCAGTGTGTCCCAGAGCTTCAGGACCTTAGACCAGAGCAGACTTTGACTGCGTAGTTTGGCTACAAAGTCTTGGAAAAGTTTAAACCTTTAAAACAAGCCTTGTCAGGCTCCACTGTAGCAGCCTAGACACGGGAACTGCAAGGAAATTTGGGCTGTTTTCTCCTACTGATTTTTTGAAAGCAATTATTTCCTACATAACAAACCTGACACTGTAGTTTCAGTCTTGGCAAAAGGTGTTGCACTGACCGAATCGAACCCGCCTCTACTCCGTGGAGGGCTATTCCAGGCAGACATCTCCTCGTTAGTATAGTGGTGAGTATCCCGCCTGTCACGCTGGAGACCGGGGTTCAATTCCCTGACGGGAGGTTAGTTGACTTTTCGAACATGCTGCGTGGCCTCAACTCGTCTCTGTCAGAGGGCTAAACAACATTGCTGAATCGGCTGGCAACAAAAAAGTGGCAACAACAGCAAGAGCACTGTGATAGTCATGTCCGGATGGTCCACTGACTGGCGTCTCTCAGTTCACATGAAAGGCCCTTCAGTAAAAGCTTCAATGACGCAAAGGACTCCCTGCATTGGCCGGGAATCGAACCCGGGCCTCCCAGCGTGGCAGGCGAGAAGTCTACCACTGAACCACCAATGCTGTGGTGGACATCACAGTTGTGCCTGAGTCAGAAATGCATGCACATAACACAGACTGTGACAGTGACCAATCTGAATGAAGGGGCATGGACAAGGTCAGACAGCCCAAGTGTATCCAAGACTATAACACACATGGGAGGAGTGGACCTGCATGACCAGTTTGTCAGCCGCTACAGAGTCAACATCCGGTCCAAGAAGTGGTGGTGGCCATGCTTCAGCTGGGCCCTGAACAGTGCCATGGTGAACAGCTGGTGCTATTACTGGTACACAAGGCTGTATGTTATTTAGCGATATCACAATGGAGTTTGTGATGTTTGACTCGAGGTCATCGCTAGTGCTGTTCGGTCGACAAAAGCTTAACAGCGATGATATCCAGACCAACATCACAAACCCAAGTGTGATATTGCTTTACAGAACATTCTACATATGGGGTATGACGCTGTAGAAAGGATGATATTGATGATTCATCAGTAGCATCATATGCAAACAATAACATGGTACATTCATGCATCTATCAGGCTTGTTTTGTCATTTATTTGGGTCCTGGTAAAGCGGGAGAAGGATCTCCTCTCCTTCTCCTCCCTCCTCCTTGTATTTTTGATTCAAGGTTATTTATGCATAAAGAAACCAGTTCAAATTGTTGTTGTTTTGTATTTTTATACAGGGGAACCAAGGTTTGAACCATGATCATTAGCTACCTTCCCGGACGATAATATCCATTGGTATCCATGTACAGTTTTGCAGCGGCGGCGATCTCGCGCAATTTGATAGTGTTGGAGCAGTTTAAAAATTCTATACCTGAGCATGTGACTATATATATGAGTGAGAACAGGGTGAAGATGGCAGCTGAGGCCGCTGCCTCGGCTGATGAGTAGGCTTTGACTCGTGGTCATCGAGAAGGAAGCGTTGGCATTGATCCTGGCTTTGCAGCATTTTAGATAGATAGATAGATAGATAGATAGATAGGTACTTTATTGATCCCGAGGGAAATTTAAGTAACCAACAGCATAATAAACATACAGAATAGAATATAGACCAATAAATATACAAAGCAATATATACAGAGAAAAAGAGAGATGCAGAATATGCAAAAACGCAAAGATATAAAACAACAACAATAAACAATAAAAACAGTGCAATACCAGTATGAACAGTGCAACAGTGCAAAACAGTGTTTGTCTGTGTGAGGAGGAATCAAGAGTCGTATGGCCTGTGGGACAAACTGACTTCCTCAAGCCTGTCAGTGGAGCAGGACAGGGACAGCAGCCTGTCACTGAAGACACTCCTCTGCCTGATGATGATGCCGTGCAACTTCTGCTCCAGCTTCCTGCTGTAGGACTCCTTCGGCTTCTCTCAGTCGGACCTCGAGTTCTCCCTGTACGCGCTTCAGCTCTGCCCGGTCTCTGTCTTGAAACGCCCTCTTTTTCTTGTTGAGGAGGTTTTTGACATCGCTGGTAATCCAGGGCTTGTCGTTAGGGAAGCAGCGCACAGTTTTGGTGGGAACAGCAATGTCCATGCAGAAGTTCAGGTGAGTCCGTGGTGCAGTGTGTGACCCCCTCAATGTCCCTCGCTGTGTGGTTCTTGTAGCACACTCAGTCAGTGCACTCAAAGCAGCCCCTCAGAGCATCCACTGCCTCTGGAGACCATTTCCTGAAGGAGCGTGTAGTTGTGGGTTCCCTGAGTACCCGTGGGTTTTGTATAGGGGCTGGAGAAGGACAAGACTATGGTCTGATTTCCCCAGTGGAGGAAGAGGAAAGGAACAGTATGCATCCTTCACATTGGCATAAAGGAGGTCAATTGTCTTGTTTTTCCTGGTCGGACAAGTTAACAAACTGATGAAATGTTGGGAAGTAGAGTCCAAGCTGACATGATTGAAATCACCAGAGACTGCAATGAAAGCCTCGAGGTGCTGTGTTTGCAGCGTCAGCGATGTTAGAGTGGATGACGTCACATGCCACCTCCGCTGTCTGCCCGCGGAGTAATGCTAAACACAAACAGCAATGGCGTGGGAGAACTCTCTGGGCATGTAGTAAGGTCTGAGACTCACCGCAAGCAGCTCAATGTCCCGACAGCATACCGTCACTTTAACCGTTACATGTCCCGGGTTGCACCATCTGTTGTTAATGAACAGTGCGAGTCCCCCGCCTTTGCGTTTGCCGGTTAGCTTAGCGTCCCTGTCCGCCAGTACAGTGGTGAATCCAGGCAAATCCACATTAGCATCCGGAGTGATGCCGGTTAGCCACGTCTCCGTGAAGCACATCAGGCTACACTCCTGTAGATTTTCTGGTTCTTCACCAGAGCCGCCAGCCTTTCGTCGGTCTTGTTGGTCAGTGCGTTTACATTCCCCATGACGGCCGGATGGAATGGATGGCTTGTACCTCCACCGCTTTGCTTTCTGCCTAGCCTTCACCTTAAGCGCCGGCTCTGCAGCCCCGGTACGGCCGTCTCAGCTCCTCTGGTACAAAGCAAAAGCTGCCGTTTTTCCCCATTGTCCAGAGAGAGAGCAGCTGTCCCCTTGAATAAACAAGGTTATTTTTTCCAGGAGATAAAATATCCATCGGATATAATAAGAACTGCCCAGTATGTGCAGTATAAAAAGTGAAGAGGAGGAAAAGTTAAAAAAAAAAAAAAACAGCGATGAAAACACAAGTTAAACTACAGAGCTACTGGTGAGGCTGCCACTCGTCGTGGCGCCGGAAGTATGTTGAATTAGTGTGTATGTTAGTTCAAGATCCTGTGGTGGTCTTCACAGATCACAACCCTTTGACTTTCCTTAACTCGTTGCAGTGTCCTAACCAGAGGCTGGTTCGCTGGGCTCTGTTCCTGCAGTCCTGCAGTTTGGACATTCGTCACATCAAAGGGCGGGACAATGTGGTGGCGACGTTGTCCCGTGCACCTTGATAGCTTATATGTCCTTCTGTTTGTTATAATGTGTGATTTTCCTCTTGGCTCTGTCTAGTGTCCTTGGCCTCCCTCTGGCCTCCTTAAAAGGTGCTTCTAGGATCCAGTTGCTGGGGACCGAGGGAGCCATGGTACCAAGAGTGGACAAAGTGGTGAGAGTGTTCTTTTTTTTTAAAATGCTTTTCTGTTATTTTGTTGGGGTTTGTTGGGTTGTTTGGTCTTTGTTTTTGTTAGTTGGGTTTAGCTGGTGGGTTGGTTGTATACCCTCACAAACAAAACAAAAACAAAATTACAATCCATCTTTTAAACCTGACAGGGGTAGCACTGCTGTCTATATCTTTCGTCCATGTGCTTCTTTTGTCCCTTCAGAGAAGCTGACCAGATTTATACCAGCAGCACATTTCCATGTTCTGCAACATGTCGCTAAACAGCACACCACCACATGTACTCCCCCTGAGGGACGCGTTTAGGGACATGGTGGAAGTTGCAGATCTTTTGATCATCGCCAGTAACAGCAGCTAGTCATGCAGCGTCAGGAAACATGTGATGTTTGAGATATGATCACAAAAATGTCTCCTTGTTTCCGCCCGGTTGGCGAAGGTGATAACCACTACGCTACGGAAACGCGATAAAAGTTGTTATGCTGCGTGCAGTGACAATCAGATATTAGTCTTCCGTATCTTGGTTAATAGGTGCTGAAAGCGACCTATGGTCACGTTGTACAGTTTGAACAACGAGTTGTTCCAAAACGTGTCATATGTTTACGCCCGGTTTTGAAAGTGGGGACCTTTTGTGCAGGAACCGGATATAGTGATCACTAACTTTACGAACTTTTCCCATTCATTGTCTATGGTAGCGACTATCACTACAGATGCAATATATTTTTGGCCAAAAGTGGAATTGTGGTGGCGCTGTTTCCAATTTTTTAAGGAGATGAGTTTATCTTAGTTTATCTAGTTCCCTCGTCTTTTCTCCTACTGCCAGCTAGTGGCCTTAGTTATGCGTAATTTTGTAATTAACTTTATAGTTCTATCGTGTTTTGCATTTATTGTATAATGTTAAACAATAATCCCATATCTAAGTAATTATTAATTAAGTTCTTTATAGTCCATTGGATAACGTTATGTGTGATTACTTAATAAGGTCAAACCAAGGATCTTCAAAGCTGTGTGTTTGAGGGCGTGATCGGAGGATGGCAAACACCATGTTCAAGCATAATGGTGTCCACATGTTTGTTATTACTGCAATAGGACAATAGTGGTGATGAGATACGTGACTTTATACATAACGGGTCAAATTGAGTAATTCATCACAAGGTACCCCTCCCTGAGCTACCACCTTATCGTGGTGGAGGGGTTTGCGTGTCCCAGTGATCCTAGGAGCTCAGTTGTCGGGGGCTTTATGCCCCTGGTAGGGTCACCCATGGCAAACAGGTCCTAGGGGAGGAACTACACAAAGTGTAGCTCAACGGACCCCTATGATGAAGCGAGACAAATGGTCCAGAGTTTCCCTCGCCCGGACGTGGGTCACGGGGCCCACCCTGGAGCCAGGCCTGGGGTGGGGCTTGATGGCGAAGCACCTGGTTGCCGGGCCTTTACCCATGGGGCCTGGCCGGACACAACCCGAAAAGGCGACGTGGGACCTCCTGCCCATGGGCTCAACACCCGTAGGAGGGGCCATAGGGGTCGGGTGCCATGTGGTTGGAAGGCAACAGCAGAAGGCGGGGACCTTGGTCTGATCCTTGGCTGCAGAAGCTAGCTCTGGGGACGTGGATGTCACCTCTCTGTGGTGGGGAAGGAGCCTGAGCTGGTGCACGAGACTGTATAAATAATAAAGGGCTGCGTCAGTGTTCGAATAATACAAAAAAGAGCACATATTTCTGAAATTGTCATGTTTTCTTATTTAAAATACTGTACACTGAAACCTGGGACAGCAAATTGCTTGATTTCTTTGGGAAGGAACATGGGAAGAATGCAATAGCGATAACAAAAGATATGATGCAAATATTATTAAGAAGCCGGTAAAAAGTAGAGATTTCTGTTATCATATTCCAAACATCACACGCTTCCTGATGCTGCATGACTAGCTGCTGCTGCTGGCGATGATTGAGAGATCTGTAACTTCCAACGTATCCCTAAACCACGGCCCTCAGGGGGAGTACATGTGTGGTGTTTGGCGGCATGTCGCAGAACATGGAAATGTGCTGCTGGTATAAATCTGGTCAGGTGGTTTTGAAAGGTTCACATTACAACCAAGCTCACGAGAGCCGAGTACAGCGAGGCGGCTGTCGCCTCCTCTCCACTCACACAACACTCATGCAGCCAGTCTGACCAGCAGCCCCGCAGTCCCCAACCTGCAGTGGACTCCGTGACCGCTCTGAGAGCTGCCCGCCTGCAGATGAATCACGCGTGTCCAGTTGTACAGTTACAGCAGAGACGTTATGTTTTGTTTCCATTCTACCTGAAAGACCGGGAACAGTGTTGAGGAGTCTGCAACACTGTTCCCGGTCTTTCAGGTAGTCATCAATAAGTTGAACATTCCGAGAAGACGAGTAGCACAGAGTGTAGAGATGAAGGTTTAAAATGAACTCGGTCTCTGAATGAAATGCACAGTTGTCAAAAAGCAGGCTACAAGAAAATCACCTGAAATAAATAAAAAAAAGGGAAGGAAAATAGAAATGAAAAGAAAGGACAACAAAGGAAAAAACATGTTTGAAAATGAACATATAACTAACATATCCAAGTTTGCAGTAAAGCAACTTTTATTAGCAAAATATTAAAATGAAAGCTCAAATAAAAGTATTATTTAACCCTTTAAAACCTGGGGGAAAAGTCTCATCATCAGAAGAGAGGTTTTAGTTTTCTTTTGAAAATATTTGGCGAGGTGGCTTCTCAGATATTCATAGGCAGTGTGTCCCAGAGCTTCAGGACCTTAGACCAGAGCAGACTTTGACTGCGTGGTTTGGCTACATAGTCTTGGAAAAGTTTAAATGAAATGAAATAAAAGTTTAATGCTTCAGCTGGGCCCTGAACAAGTGCCATGGTGAACAGCTGGTGCTATTACTGGTACACAAGGCTGTATGTTATTTAGCGATATCACAATGGAGTTTGTGATGTTTGACTCGAGGTCATCGCTAGTGCTGTTCGGTCCGACAAAAGCAACAGCGATGATATCCAGACCAACATCACAAACCCAAGTGTGATATTGCTTTTACAGAACATTCTACATATGGGGTATGACGCTGTAGAAAGGATGATATTGATGATTCATCAGTAGCATCATATGCAAACAATAACATGGTACATTCATGCATCTATCAGGCTTGTTTTGTCATTTATTTGGGTCCTGGTAAAGCGGGAGAAGGATCTCCTCCTTCTCCTCCTCCTCCTTGTATTTTTGATTCAAAGGTTATTTAGGCATAAAGAAACCAGTTCAAATTGTTGTTGTTTTGTATTTTATACAGGGGGAACCAAGGTTTGAACCATGATCATTAGCTACCTTCCCGGGACGATAATATCCATTGGTATCCATGTACAGTTTTGCAGCGGCGATCTGCGCCAATTTGATAGTGTTGGAGCAGTTTAAAAATTCTATACCTGAGCATGTGACTATATATATGAGTGAGAACAGGGTGAAGATGGCAGCTGAGGCCGCTGCCTCGGCTGATGAGAGTAAACTTTGTTCGTGGTCATCGAGGAAGGAAGCGTTGGCATTGATCCTGGCTTTGCAGCATTTTAGATAGATAGATAGATAGATAGATAGATAGGTACTTTATTGATCCCGAGGGAAATTTAAGTAACCAGCAGCATAATAAACATACAGAATAGAATATAGACCAATAAATATACAAGCAATATATACAGAGAAAAGAGAGATGCAGAATATGCAAAAACGCAAGATATAAAACAACAATAAACAATAAAAACAATTGCAATACCAGTATGAACAGTGCAACAGTGCAAACAGTGTTTGTCTGTGTGAGGAGGAATCGAGAGTCGTCGTATGGCCTGTGGGACAAACGACTTCCTCAGCCTGTCAGTGGAGCAGGACAGGGACAGCAGCCTGTCACTGAAGACACTCCTCTGCCTGATGATGATGCCGTGCAACTTCTGCTCCAGCTTCCTGCTGTAGGACTCCTTCGCTTCTCTCAGTCGGACCTCGAGTTCTCCCTGTACGCGCTTCAGCTCTGCCCGGTCTCTGTCTTGAAACGCCCTCTTTTTCTTGTTGAGGAGGTTTTGACATCGCTGGTAATCCAGGGCTTGTTGTTAGGGAAGCAGCGCACAGTTTTGGTGGGAACAGCAATGTCCATGCAGAAGTTCAGGTCGTCCGTGGTGCAGTGTGTGACCCCCTCAATGTCCTCGCTGTGTGGTTCTTGTAGCACACTCCAGTCAGTACACTCAAAGCAGCCCCTCAGAGCATCCACTGCCTCTGGAGACCATTTCCTGAAGGAGCGTGTAGTTGTGGGTTCCCTGAGTACCCGTGGTTTGTATAGGGGCTGGAGAAGGACAAGACTATGGTCTGATTTCCCCAGTGGAGGAAGAGGAAAGGAACAGTATGCATCCTTCACATTGGCATAAAGGAGGTCAATTGTCTTGTTTTCCTGGTCGGACAGTTAACAAACTGATGAAATGTTGGGAGAGTAGAGTCCAAGCTGACATGATTGAAATCACCAGAGACTGCAATGAAAGCCTCGGGGTGCTGTGTTTGCAGCGTCGCGATGTTAGAGTGGATGACGTCACATGCCACCTCCGCGTCTGCCCGCGGAGTAATGTAAACACAAACAGCAATGGCGTGGGAGAACTCTCTGGGCATGTAGTAAGGTCTGAGACTCACCGCAAGCAGCTCAATGTCCCGACAGCATACCGTCACTTTAACCGTTACATGTCCCGGGTTGCATCATCTTTTGTTAATTTCAAATAGTTGTTCTTATTAAAAATACTGTACACTGAAACCTGGGAAAACAAATTGCTTGATTTCTTTGGGAAGGAACATGGGAAGAATGCAATAAGCGATAACAAAAGATATGATGCAAATATTATTAAGAAGCCGGTAAAAAGTAGAGATTTCTGTAGAGTAGAGATTTCATCACACAGAAAAAAACATTCCACCACACAGTGTTGCCAACTTGGCAACTTTGTAGCTATATCTAGCGACTTTTCAAACCCCTTGGCGACTTAATTTGTCAAAAGCGACCAGCAACAAATGTAGCGAAGTTTCTTCTGGTCATCTGGGGAATGATTGTGTTGACAAAGCAAATCTAGCAACTTGTATTGACAAAGCTTAAAGCATCTAACACATCCCGCTCTGTGGTTCACATTACAACCAAGCTCCACGAGAGCCGAGTACAGCGAGGCGGCTGTCGTCTCCCTCTCCACTCACACAACACTCATGCAGCCAGTCTGACCAGCAGCCCCGCAGTCCCAACCTGCGGTGGACTCCGTGACCGCTCTGAGAGCCGCCCGCCCTGCAGATGAATCACGCGTGTCCAGCTTACGACCAATCACAGATGATGATTTTGTACAGTTACAGCAGAGACGTTATGTTTTTGTTTCCATTCTACCTGAAAGACCGGGAACAGTGTTGAGGAGTCTGCAACACTGTTTGATCTTTCAGGTAATCAGCAATAAGTTGAACATTCCGAGAAGACGAGTAGCACAGAGTGTAGAGATGAAGGTTTAAAATGAACTCGGTCTCTGAATGAAATGCACAGTTGTCAAAAAGCAGGCTACAAGAAAATCACCTGAAATAAATAAAAAAAAAAGGGAAGGAAAATAGAAATGAAAAGAAAGGACAACAAAGGAAAAGAAACATGTTTGCAAATGAACATATAAGTAACATATCCAAGTTTGCAGTAAAAGCAACTTTTATTAGCAAAATATTAAAATGAAAGCTCAAATAAAAGTATTATTTAACCCTTTAAAACCTGGGGGGAAAGTCTCATCATCAGAAGAGAGGTTTTAGTTTTCTTTTGAAAATATTTGGCGAGGTGGCTTCTCAGATATTCATAGGCAGTGTGTCCCAGAGCTTCAGGACCTTAGACCAGAGCAGACTTTGACTGCGTAGTTTGGCTACAAAGTCTTGGAAAAGTTTAAACCTTTAAAACAAGCCTTGTCAGGCTCCACTCGTAGCAGCCTAGACACGGGAACTGCAAGGAAATTTGGGCTGTTTTCTCCTACTGATTTTTTGAAAGCAATTATTTCCTACATAACAAACCTGACACTGTAGTTTCAGTCTTGGCAAAAGGTGTTTCCCTTACCGGGGATCAGAACCCGCCTCTACTCCGTGGAGGGCTATTCCAGGCAGACATCTCCTCGTTAGTATAGTGGTGAGTATCCCGCCTGTCACGTGGGAGACCGGGGTTCAATTCCCGACGGGAGGTTAGTTGACTTTTTCGAACATGCTGCGTGGCCTCAACTGCGTCTCTGTCAGAGGGCTAAACAACATTGCTGAATCGGCTGGCAACAAAAAAGTGGCAACAACAGCAAGAGCACTGTGATAGTCATGTCCGGATGGTCCACTGACTGACGTCTCTCAGTTCACATGAAAGGCCCTTCAGTAAAAGCTTCAATGACGCAAAGGACTCCCTGCATTGGCCGAGAATCGAACCCGGGCCTCCCGCGTGGCAGGCGAGAATTCTACCACTGAACCACCAATGCTGTGGTGGACATCACAGTTGTGCCTGAGTCAGAAATGCATGCACATAACACAGACTGTGACAGTGACCAATCTGAATGAAGGGGCATGGACAAGGTCAGACAGCCCAAGTGTATCCAAGACTATAACACACATGGGAGGAGTGGACCTGCATGACCAGTTTGTCAGCCGCTACAGAGTCAACATCCGGTCCAAGAAGTGGTGGTGGCCATGCTTCAGCTGGGCCCTGAACAGTGCCATGGTGAACAGCTGGTGCTATTACTGGTACACAAGGCTGTATGTTATTTAGCGATATCACAATGGAGTTTGTGATGTTTGACTCGAGGTCATCGCTAGTGCTGTTCGGTCGACAAAAGCAACAGCGATGATATCCAGACCAACATCACAAACCCAAGTGTGATATTGCTTTTACAAACATTCTACATATGGGGTATGACGCTGTAGAAAGGATGATATTGATGATTCATCAGTAGCATCATATGCAAACAATAACATGGTACATTCATGCATCTATCAGGCTTGTTTTGTCATTTATTTGGGTCCTGGTAAAGCGGGGAGAAGGATCTCCTCTCCTTCTCCTCCTCCTCCTTGTATTTTTGATTCAAAGGTTATTTATGCATAAAGAAACCAGTTCAAATTGTTGTTGTTTTGTATTTTATACAGGGGAACCAAGGTTTGAACCATGATCATTAGCTACCTTCCGGGACGATAATATCCATTGGTATCCATGTACAGTTTTGCAGCGACGGCGATCTACTTAATTTGATAGTGTTGGAGCAGTTTAAAAATTCTATACCTGAGCATGTGACTATATATGAGTGAGAACAGGGTGAAGATGGCAGCTGAGGCCGCTGCCTCGGCTGATGAGTAGGCTTTGACTCGTGGTCATCGAGAAGGAAGCGTTGGCATTGATCCTGGCTTTGCAGCATTTTAGATAGATAGATAGATAGATAGATAGATAGATAGATAGGTACTTTATTGATCCCGAGGAAATTTAAGTAACCAGCAGCATAATAAACATACAGAATAGAATATAGACCAATAAATATACAAGCAATATATACAGAGAAAAGGAGAGATGCAGAATATGCAAAAACGCAAGATATAAAACAACAATAAACAATAAAAACAGTGCAATACCAGTATGAACAGTGCAACAGTGCAAACAGTGTTTGTCTGTGTGAGGAGGAATCGAAGAGTCGTATGGCCTGTGGGACAAACGACTTCCTCAGCCTGTCAGTGGAGCAGGACAGGGACAGCAGCCTGTCACTGAAGACACTCCTCTGCCTGATGATGATGCCGTGCAACTTCTGCTCCAACTTCCTGCTGTAGGACTCCTTCGCTTCTCTCAGTCGGACCTCGAGTTCTCCTGTCTGCCGCTTCAGCTCTGCCCAGTCTCTGTCTTGAAACGCCCTCTTTTTCTTGTTGAGGAGGTTTTGACATCGCTGGTAATCCAGGGCTTGTTGTTAGGGAAGCAGCGCACAGTTTTGGTGGGAACAGCAATGTCCATGCAGAAGTTCAGGTCGTCCGTGGTGCAGTGTGTGACCCCCTCAATGTCCTCGCTGTGTGGTTCTTGTAGCACACTCCAGTCAGTGCACTCAAAGCAGCCCCTCAGAGCATCCACTGCCTCTGGAGACCATTTCCTGAAGGAGCGTGTAGTTGTGGGTTCCCTGAGTACCCGTGGTTTTGTATAGGGGCTGGAGAAGGACAAGACTATGGTCTGATTTCCCCAGTGGAGGAAGAGGAAAGGGAACAGTATGCATCCTTCACATTGGCATAAAGGAGGTCAATTGTCTTGTTTTTCCTGGTCGGACAGTTAACAAACTGATGAAATGTTGGGAGAGTAGAGTCCAAGCTGACATGATTGAAATCACCAGAGACTGCAATGAAAGCCTCGGGGTGCTGTGTTTGCAGCGTCGCGATGTTAGAGTGGATGACGTCACATGCCACCTCCGCGTCTGCCAGCGGAGTAATGTAAACACAAACAGCAATGGCGTGGGAGAACTCTCTGGGCATGTAGTAAGGTCTGAGACTCACCGCAGCAGCTCAATGTCCCGACAGCATACCGTCACTTTAACCGTTACATGTCGGGTTGCACCATCTGTTGTTAATGAACAGTGCGAGTCCCCGCCTTTTGCGTTTGCCGGTTAGCTTAAGCGTCCTGTCCGCTCGTACATTGGTGAATCCTGGCAAATCTATATTAGTATTCGGAGTGATGCCGGTTAGCCACGTCTCCGTGAAGCACATCAGGCTACACTCCTGTAGATTTTCTGGTTCTTCACCAGAGCCGCCAGCTCGTCGGTCTTGTTGGTCAGTGCGTTTACATTCCCCATGACGACGGATGGAATGGATGGCTTGTACCTCCACCGCTTTGCTTTCTGCCTAGCCTTCACCTTAAGCGCCCGGCTCTGCAGCCCCGATGCGGCCGTCTCAGCTCCTCTGGTACAAAGCAAAAGCTGCCGTTTTTCCCCATTGTCCGGAGAGAGCAGCTGTCCCTTGAATAAACAAGGTTATGGCTTCCGGGAGATAAAATAGCCATCGGATATAATAAGAGCTGCCCAGTATGTGCAGTATAAAAGTGAAGAAGGAGGAAAAGTTAAAAAAAAAAAAAAACAGCGATGAAAAACACAAGTTAAACTACAGAGCTACTGGTGAGGCTGCCACTTTCGCATCGGCACCGGAAGTATGTTAGTTCAGATCCTGTGGTGGTCTTCACAGATCACAACCCTTTGACTTTCCTTAACTCGTTGCAGTGTCCTAACCAGAGGCTGGTTCGCTGGGCTCTGTTCCTGCAGTCCTGCAGTTTGGACATTAAATCACATCAAAGGGGCGGGACAATGTGGTGGCGGACGCGTTGTCCCGTGCACCTTGTTAGCGATATGTCCTTCTGTTTGTTATAGTGTGTGATTTTCCTCTTGGCTCTGTCTAGTGTCCTTGGCCTCCCTCTGGCCCCTTAAAGGTGCTTCTAGGATCCAGTTGCTGGGGACCGAGGGGGAGCCATGGTACCAAGGTGGACCAAAGTGGTGAGGTGTTCTTTTTTTTAAAATGCTTTTTCTGTTATTTTGTTGGGGTTTGTTGGGTTGTTTGGTCTTTGTTTTGTTAGTTGGGTTTAGCTGGTGGGTTGGTTGTATACCCTCACAAACAAAACAAAAAACAAAATTACAATCCATCTTTTTAAACCTGACAGGGGGTAGCACTGCTGTCTATATCTTTCGTCCATGTGCTTCTTTTGTCCTTCAGAGAAGCTGACCAGATTTATACCAGCAGCACATTTCCATGTTCTGCAACATGCATAAACAGCACACCACCACATGTACTCCCCCTGAGGGGCAGCGTTTAGGGACATGGTGGAAGTTGCAGATCTTTGATCATCGCCAGTAACAGCAGCTAGGCATGCAGCGTCAGGAAACATGTGATGTTTGAGATATGATCACAAAAATGTCTCCTTGTTTCCGCCCGGTTGGCGAAGGTGATAACCACTACGCTACGGAAACGCGATAAAAGTTGTTATGCTGCGTACAGTGACAATCAGATATTAGTCTTCCGTGCTTGGTTAATAGGTGCTGAAAGCGACCTATAGTCACGTTGGACAGTTTGAACAACGAGTTGTTCCAAAACGTGTCATATGTTTACGCCCGGTTTTGAAAGTGGGGACCTTTTGTGCAGGAACCGGATATAGTGATCACTAACTTTACTAACTTTTCCCATTCATTGTCTATGGTAGAGACTATCACTACAGATGCAATATATTTTTGGCCAAAAGTGGAATTGTGGTGGCGCTGTTTCCCCCACTTTTTTAAGGAGATGAGTTTATCTTAGTTTATCTAGTTCCCTCGTCTTTCTCCTACTGCCAGCTAGTGGCCTTAGTTATGCGTAATTTTGTAATTAACTTTATAGTTCTATCGTGTTTTGCATTTATTGTATAATGTTAAACAATAATCCCATATCTAAGTAATTATTAATTAAGTTCTTTATAGTCCATTGGATAACGTTATGTGTGATTACTTAATAAGGTCAAACCAAGGATCTTCAAAGCTGTGTGTGTTTGAGGCGTGATCGGGATGATGGCAAACACCATGTTCAAGCATAATGGTGTCCACATGTTTGTTATTACTGCAATAGGACAATAGTGGTGATGAGATACGTGACTTTATACATAACGGGTCAAATTGAGTAATTCATCACAAGGTACCCCTCCCTGAGCTACCACCTTATCGTGGTGGTGGGGTTTACGTGTCCCAGTGATCCTAGGGAGCTCAGTTGTCGGGGGCTTTATGCCCTGGTAGGGTCACCATGGCAAACAGGTCCTAGGGAGGAACTACACAAAGTGTAGCTCAGCGGACCCCTATGATGAACGAGACAAATGGTCCAGAGTTTCCCTCGCCCGGACGTGGGTCACGGGGCCCACCCTGGAGCCAGGCCTGGGGTGGGGCTTGATGTGAGCACCTGGTTGCCGGGCCTTTACCCATGGGGCCTGGCGGACACAACCCGAAAAGGCGGCGTGGGACCTCCTGCCCATGGGCTCCAACACCCGTGGGAGGGGGCCATAGGGTCGGGTGCCATGTGAGTTGGGCAACAGCGAAGCGGGGACCTTGGCGGTCTGATCCTTGGCTGCAGAAGCTAGCTCTGGGGACGTGGAATGTCACCTCTCTGGTGGGGAAGGAGCCTGAGCTGGTGCGAGACTGTATAAATAATAAAGGGCTGCGTCAGTGTTGAATAATACAAAAAGAGCACATATTTCTGAAATTGTCATGTTTTCTTATTTAAAATACTGTACACTGAAACCTGGGACAGCAAATTGCTTGATTTCTTTGGGAAGGAACATGGGAAGAATGCAATAAGCGATAACAAAAGATATGATGCAAATATTATTAAGAAGCCGGTAAAAAGTAGAGATTTCTGTTATCATATTCCAAACATCACACGCTTCCTGATGCTGCATGACTAGCTGCTGCTGCTGGCGATGATTGAGAGATCTGTAACTTCCAACGTATCCCTAAACACGGCCCTCAGGGGAGTACATGTGTGGTGTTTGGCGGCATGTCGCAGAACATGGAAATGTGCTGCTGGTATAAATCTGGTCAGGTGGTTTTGAAAGGTTCACATTACAACCAAGCTCACGAGAGCCGAGTACAGCGAGGCGGCTGTCGTCTCCTCTCCACTCACACAACACTCATGCAGCCAGTCTGACCAGCAGCCCCGCAGTCCCAACCTGCAGTGGACTCCGTGACCGCTCTGAGAGCTGCCCGCCCTGCAGATGAATCACGCGTGTCCAGTTGTACAGTTACAGCAGAGACGTTATGTTTTGTTTCCATTCTACCTGAAAGACCGGGAACAGTGTTGAGGAGTCTGCAACACTGTTCCCGGTCTTTCAGGTAGTCATCAATAAGTTGAACATTCCGAGAAGACGAGTAGCACAGAGTGTAGAGATGAAGGTTTAAAATGAACTCGGTCTCTGAATGAAATGCACAGTTGTCAAAAAGCAGGCTACAAGAAAATCACCTGAAATAAATAAAAAAAAAAAAGGGAAGGAAAATAGAAATGAAAAGAAAGGACAACAAAGGAAAAGAAACATGTTTGAAAATGAACATATAACTAACATATCCAAGTTTGCAGTAAAGCAACTTTTATTAGCAAAATATTAAAATGAAAGCTCAAATAAAAGTATTATTTAACCCTTTAAAACCTGGGGGGAAAAAGTCTCATCATCAGAAGAGAGGTTTTTAGTTTTCTTTTGAAAATATTTGGCGAGGTGGCTTCTCAGATATTCATAGGCAGTGTGTCCCAGAGCTTCAGGACCTTAGACCAGAGCAGACTTTGACTGCGTGGTTTGGCTACATAGTCTTGGAAAAGTTTAAATGAAATGAAATAAAAAGTTTAATGCTTCAGCTGGGCCCTGAACAGTGCCATGGTGAACAGCTGGTGCTATTACTGGTACACAAGGCTGTATGTTATTTAGCGATATCACAATGGAGTTTGTGATGTTTGACTCGAGGTCATCGCTAGTGCTGTTCGGTCGACAAAAGCAACAGCGATGATATCCAGACCAACATCACAAACCCAAGTGTGATATTGCTTTTACAGAACATTCTACATATGGGGTATGACGCTGTAGAAAGGATGATATTGATGATTCATCAGTAGCATCATATGCAAACAATAACATGGTACATTCATGCATCTATCAGGCTTGTTTTGTCATTTATTTGGGTCCTGGTAAGCGGGGAGAAGGATCTCCTCTCCTTCTCCTCCTCCTCCTTGTATTTTTGATTCAAAGGTTATTTATGCATAAAGAAACCAGTTCAAATTGTTGTTGTTTTGTATTTTATACAGGGGGAACCAAGGTTTGAACCATGATCATTAGCTACCTTCCCGGGACGATAATATCCATTGGTATCCATGTACAGTTTTGCAGCGACGGCGATCTGCGCAATTTGATAGTGTTGGAGCAGTTTAAAATTCTATACCTGAGCATGTGACTATATATATGAGTGAGAACAGGGTGAAGATGGCAGCTGAGGCCGCTGCCTCGCTGATGAGTAGGCTTTGACTCGTGGTCATCGAGAAGGAAGCGTTGGCATTGATCCTGGCTTTGCAGCATTTTAGATAGATAGATAGATAGATAGATAGATAGATAGATAGATAGGTACTTTATTGATCCCGAGGAAATTTAAGTAACCAGCAGCATAATAAACATACAGAATAGAATATAGACCAATAAATATACAAGCAATATATACAGAGAAAAAGAGAGATGCAGAATATGCAAAACGCAAGATATAAAACAACAATAAACAATAAAAACAGTGCAATACCAGTATGAACAGTGCAACAGTGCAAACAGTGTTTGTCTGTGTGAGGAGGAATCGAAGAGTCGTATGGCCTGTGGGACAAACGACTTCCTCAGCCTGTCAGTGGAGCAGGACAGGGACAGCAGCCTGTCACTGAAGACACTCCTCTGCCTGATGATGATGCCGTGCAACTTCTGCTCCAGCTTCCTGCTGTAGGACTCCTTCGCTTCTCTCAGTCGGACCTCGAGTTCTCCCTTGCACGCGCTTCAGCTCTGCCGGTCTCTGTCTTGAAACGCCCTCTTTTTCTTGTTGAGGAGGTTTTTGACATCGCTGGTAATCCAGGGCTTGTTGTTAGGGAAGCAGCGCACAGTTTTGGTGGGAACAGCAATGTCCATGCAGAAGTTCAGGTCGTCCGTGGTGCAGTGTGTGACCCCCTCAATGTCCTCGCTGTGTGGTTCTTGTAGCACACTCCAGTCAGTACACTCAAAGCAGCCCCTCAGAGCATCCACTGCCTCTGGAGACCATTTCCTGAAGGAGCGTGTAGTTGTGGGTTCCCTGAGTACCCGTGGTTTGTATAGGGGCTGGAGAAGGACAAGACTATGGTCTGATTTCCCCAGTGGAGGAAGAGGAAAGGAACAGTATGCATCCTTCACATTGGCATAAAGGAGGTCAATTGTCTTGTTTTCCTGGTCGGACAGTTAACAAACTGATGAAATGTTGGGAGAGTAGAGTCCAAGCTGACATGATTGAAATCACCAGAGACTGCAATGAAAGCCTCGGGGTGCTGTGTTTGCAGCGTCGCGATGTTAGAGTGGATGACGTCACATACCACCTCCGCGTCTGCCAGCGGAGTAATGTAAACACAAACAGCAATGGCGTGGGAGAACTCTCTGGGCATGTAGTAAGGTCTGAGACTCACGCAAGCAGCTCAATGTCCCGACAGCATACCGTCACTTTAACCGTTACATGTCCCGGGTTGCACCATCTGTTGTTAATTTAAAATAGTTGTTCTTATTTAAAATACTGTACACTGAAACCTGGGAAAACAAATTGCTTGATTTCTTTGGGAAGGAACATGGGAAGAATGCAATAAGCGATAACAAAGATATGATGCAAATATTATTAAGAAGCCGGTAAAAAGTAGAGATTTCTGTAGAGTAGAGATTTCATCACACAGAAAAAACATTCCACCACACAGTGTTGCCAACTTGGCAACTTTGTAGCTATATCTAGCGACTTTTCAAACCCCTTGGCGACTTAATTTGTCAAAAGCGACCAGCAACAAATGTAGCGAGTTTCTTCTGGTCATCTGGGGAATGATTGTGTTGACAAAGCAAATCTAGCAACTTGTATTGACAAAGCTTAAAGCATCTAACACATCCCGCTCTGTGGTTCACATTACAACCAAGCTCACGAGAGCCGAGTACAGCGAGGCGGCTGTCGTCTCCTCTCCACTCACACAACACTCATGCAGCCAGTCTGACCAGCAGCCCGCAGTCCCAACCTGCGGTGGACTCCGTGACCGCTCTGAGAGCCGCCCGCCCTGCAGATGAATCACGCGTGTCCAGCTTACGACCAATCACAGATGATGATTTTGTACAGTTACAGCAGAGACGTTATGTTTTTGTTTCCATTCTACCTGAAAGACCGGGAACAGTGTTGAGGAGTCTGCAACACTGTTCCCGGTCTTTCAGGTAGTCATCAATAAGTTGAACATTCCGAGAAGACGAGTAGCACAGAGTGTAGAGATGAAGGTTTAAAATGAACTCGGTCTCTGAATGAAATGCACAGTTGTCAAAAAGCAGGCTACAAGAAAATCACCTGAAATAAATAAAAAAAAAAAGGGAAGGAAAATAGAAATGAAAAGAAAGGACAACAAAGGAAAAGAAACATGTTTGCAAATGAACATATAAGTAACATATCCAAGTTTGCAGTAAAGCAACTTTTATTAGCAAAATATTAAAATGAAAGCTCAAATAAAAGTATTATTTAACCCTTTAAAACCTGGGGGGGAAAAGTCTCATCATCAGAAAAGAGGTTTTTAGTTTTCTTTTGAAAATATTTGGCGAGGTGGCTTCTCAGATATTCATAGGCAGTGTGTCCCAGAGCTTCAGGACCTTAGACCAGAGCAGACTTTGACTGCGTGGTTTGGCTACAAAGTCTTGGAAAAGTTTAAACCTTTAAAACAAGCCTTGTCAGGCTCCACCTCGTAGCAGCCTAGACACGGGAACTGCAAGGAAATTTGGGCTGTTTTCTCCTACTGATTTTTTGAAAGCAATTATTTCCTACATAACAAACCTGACACTGTAGTTTCAGTCTTGGCAAAAGGTGTTGCACTGACCGGGAATCGAACCCGCCTCTACTCCGTGGAGGGCTATTCCAGGCAGACATCTCCTCGTTAGTATAGTGGTGAGTATCCCCGCCTGTCACGTGGGAGACCGGGGTTCAATTCCCCGACGGGGAGGTTAGTTGACTTTTCGAACATGCTGCGTGGCCTCAACTCGTCTCTGTCAGAGGGCTAAACAACATTGCTGAATCGGCTGGCAACAAAAAAAGTGGCAACAACAGCAAGAGCACTGTGATAGTCATGTCCGGATGGTCCACTGACTGGCGTCTCTCAGTTCACATGAAAGGCCCTTCAGTAAAGCTTCAATGACGCAAAGGACTCCCTGCATTGGCCGGGAATCGAACCCGGGCCTCCCGCGTGGCAGGCGAGAATTCTACCACTGAACCACCAATGCTGTGGTGGACATCACAGTTGTGCCTGAGTCAGAAATGCATGCACATAACACAGACTGTGACAGTGACCAATCTGAATGAAGGGCATGGACAAGGTCAGACAGCCCAAGTGTATCCAAGACTATAACACACATGGGAGGAGTGGACCTGCATGACCAGTTTGTCAGCCGCTACAGAGTCAACATCCGGTCCAAGAAGTGGTGGTGGCCATGCTTCAGCTGGGCCCTGAACAGTGCCATGGTGAACAGCTGGTGCTATTACTGGTACACAAGGCTGTATGTTATTTAGCGATATCACAATGGAGTTTGTGATGTTTGACTCGAGGTCATCGCTAGTGCTGTTCGGTCGACAAAAGCAACAGCGATGTTATCCAGACCAACATCACAATCCCAAGTGTGATATTGCTTTTACAGAACATTCTACATATGGGGTATGACGCTGTAGAAAGGATGATATTGATGATTCATCAGTAGCATCATATGCAAACAATAACATGGTACATTCATGCATCTATCAGGCTTGTTTTGTCATTTATTTGGGTCCTGGTAAAGCGGGGAGAAGGATCTCCTCTCCTTCTCCTCCTCCTCCTTGTATTTTTGATTCAAAGGTTATTTATGCATAAAGAAACCAGTTCAAATTGTTGTTGTTTTGTATTTTATACAGGGGGAACCAAGGTTTGAACCATGATCATTAGCTACCTTCCGGGACGATAATATCCATTGGTATCCATGTACAGTTTTGCAGCGACGGCGATCTGCGCCAATTTGATAGTGTTGGAGCAGTTTAAAAATTCTATACCTGAGCATGTGAATATATATATGAGTGAGAACAGGGTGAAGATGGCAGCTGAGGACGATGCCTCGGCTGATGAGTAGGCTTTGACTCGTGGTCATCGAGAAGGAAAGCGTTGGCATTGATCCTGGCTTTGCAGCATTTTAGATAGATAGATAGATAGATAGATAGATAGATAGGTACTTTATTGATCCCGAGGAAATTTAAGTAACCAGCAGCATAATAAACATACAGAATAGAATATAGACCAATAAATATACAAGCAATATATACAGAGAAAAGAGAGATGCAGAATATGCAAAAACGCAAGATATAAAACAACAATAAACAATAAAAACAGTGCAATACCAGTATGAACAGTGCAACAGTGCAAACAGTGTTTGTCTGTGTGAGGAGGAATCGAAGAGTCGTATGGCCTGTGGGACAAACGACTTCCTCAGCCTGTCAGTGGAGCAGGACAGGGACAGCAGCCTGTCACTGAAGACACTCCTCTGCCTGCTGATGATGCCGTGCAACTTCTGCTCCAGCTTCCTGCTGTAGGACTCCTTCGCTTCTCTCAGTCGGACCTCGAGTTCTCCTGTCTGCAGCTTCAGCTCTGCCCGGTCTCTGTCTTGAAACGCCCTCTTTTTTCTTGTTGAGTAGGTTTTTGACATCGCTGGTAATCCAGGGCTTGTTGTTAGGGAAGCAGCGCACAGTTTTGGTGGGAACAGCAATGTCCATGCAGAAGTTCAGGTCGTCCGTGGTGCAGTGTGTGACCCCCTCAATGTCCTCGCTGTGTGGTTCTTGTAGCACACTCCAGTCAGTGCACTCAAAGCAGCCCCTCAGAGCATCCACTGCCTCTGGAGACCATTTCCTGAAGGAGCGTGTAGTTGTGGGTTCCCTGAGTACCCGTGGTTTGTATAGGGGCTGGAGAAGGACAAGACTATGGTCTGATTTCCCCAGTGGAGGAAGAGGAAAGGAACAGTATGCATCCTTCACATTGGCATAAAGGAGGTCAATTGTCTTGTTTTTCCTGGTCGGACAGTTAACAAACTGATGAAATGTTGGGAGAGTAGAGTCCAAGCTGACATGATTGAAATCACCAGAGACTGCAATGAAAGCCTCGGGGTGCTGTGTTTGCAGCGTCGCGATGTTAGAGTGGATGACGTCACATGCCACCTCAGCGTCTGCCAGCGGAGTAATGTAAACACAAACAGCAATGGCGTGGGAGAACTCTCTGGGCATGTAGTAAGGTCTGAGACTCACCGCAAGCAGCTCAATGTCCCGACAGCATACCGTCACTTTAACCGTTACATGTCGGGTTGCACCATCTGTTGTTAATGAACAGTGCGAGTCCCCGCCTTTGCGTTTGCGGTTAGCTTAGCGTCCCTGTCCGCTCGTACAGTGGTGAATCCAGGCAAATCCACATTAGCATCCGGAGTGATGCGGTTATACGTCTCCGTGAAGCACATCAGGCTACACTCCCTGTAGATTTTCTGGTTCTTCACCAGAGCCGCCAGCTCGTCGGTCTTGTTGGTCAGTGCGTTTACATTCCCCATGACGACGGATGGAATGGATGGCTTGTACCTCCACCGCTTTGCTTTCTGCCTAGCCTTCACCTTAAGCGCCCGGCTCTGCAGCCCTGCACGGGCCGTCTCAGCTCCTCTGGTACAAAGCAAAAGCTGCTGCGTTTTCCCCATTGTCCGGAGAGAGAGCAGCTGTCCCCTTGAATAAACAAGGTTATTTCTTCCAGGAGATAAAATATCCATCGGATATAATAAGAACTGCCCAGTATGTGCAGTATAAAAGTGAAGAGGAGGAAAAGTTAAAAAAAAAAAAAAAACAGCGATGAAAACACAAGTTAAACTACAGAGCTACTGGTGAGGCTGCCACTCGCATCGGCGCCGGAAGTATGTTAGTTCAGATCCTGTGGTGGTCTTCACAGATCACAACCCTTTGACTTTCCTTAACTCGTTGCAGTGTCCTAACCAGAGGCTGGTTCGCTGGGCTCTGTTCCTGCAGTCCTGCAGTTTGGACATTCGTCACATCAAAGGCGGGACAATGTGGTGGCGGACGCGTTGTCCCGTGCACCTTGTTAGCGATATGTCCTTCTGTTTGTTATAGTGGGTGATTTTCCTCTTGGCTCTGTCTAGTGTCCTTGGCCTCCCTCTGGCCCCTTAAAGGTGCTTCTAGGATCCAGTTGCTGGGGACCGAGGGAGCCATGGTACCAAGGTGGACCAAAGTGGTGAGGTGTTCTTTTTTTTTTTAAAATGCTTTTTCTGTTCTTTTGTTGGGGTTTGTTGGGTTGTTTGGTCTTTGTTTTTGTAGTTGGGTTTAGCTGGTGGGTTGGTTGTATACCCTCACAAACAAAACAAAAAACAAAATTACAATCCATCTTTTTAAACCTGACAGGGGGTAGCACTGCTGTCTATATCTTTCGTCCATGTGCTTCTTTTGTCCTTCAGAGAAGCTGACCAGATTTATACCAGCAGCACATTTCCATGTTCTGCAACATGCCGCTAAACAGCACACCACCACACATGTACTCCCCCTGAGGGCCGTGTTTAGGGACATGGTGGAAGTTGCAGATCTTTTGATCATCGCCAGTAACAGCAGCTAGTCATGCAGCGTCAGGAAACATGTGATGTTTGAGATATGATCACAAAAATGTCTCCTTGTTTCCGCCCGGTTGGCGAAGGTGATAACCACTACGCTACGGAAACGCGATAAAAAGTTGTTATGCTGCGTACAGTGACAATCAGATATTAGTCTTCCGTGCTTGGTTAATAGGTGCTGAAAGCGACCTATGGTCACGTTAATACAGTTTGAACAACGAGTTGTTCCAAAAGCGTGTCATATGTTTACGCCCGGTTTTGAAAGTGGGGACCTTTTGTGCAGGAACCGGATATAGTGATCACTAACTTTACTAACTTTTCCCATTCATTGTCTATGGTAGAGACTATCACTACAGATGCAATATATTTTTGGCCAAAAGTGGAATTGTGGTGGCGCTGTTTCCCCCACTTTTTTAAGGAGATGA